>NC_072734.1:80424752-80541954 GCF_026930045.1 Uloborus diversus | reverse complement strand
AAATATGCTGAATCTCAAATGCTCAATCATCAAATTAAGTGCCAATTTTCCAACAGCATAGCGTATAAAGAAAAACGGAATGTTAGAGCACATTGTATTGCTCCATTATCCATTAATATCAACTCTTTACACACATGCTTTATTTAGTTGCAAAATTTGTGACAGAACTGGTAATCAGGCATGGATACAGAGGGAGTGGCAATGGCGAAAATCTCCCCCCCCTCCCCGAAGCATGAAAGGGTGCCTTCTAAAGGCCGCTAATGCTTCACCCAGTCTCCCAAGTTTTTATTGACCCTAAACAATGAAGACATATTTTGTGTAAAAAAAAAAAAAACTATGCTGATAGGATACTCTCGCAAGTATTTCAAACAACAAATTCTGTGTTCAGCAGTCGTTGATGCGTGGAGACTGGAGAGACAATGGAAAATTGCAACTCTCCCGAGAGTCAAACATATATGATCAACGAACTAAATTTTTTTAATTTTGCCCCTAGCATTTTTTTCTAATTAAAATTGAGAATGAACTGCCCAGTTTCAGATCAGGTAGGAGGACAGGGCTTTTGCCCCGGGTTACAAATTTTAAGTGTAGCTCCAAAACGAAGAACAAAAGGATGCCACGACGAGACTGAAGAAGGCTTCAATCTGCGTTTTTAGGACTTTAATTTCGGAAAATTTCGCTGGTTGAACCACCGATTTTAAGGATGCAATTAAGTCTCTTATTCACCCTTTCTACCTTAATGTAATCAAACATAGCCTAAAAATGATGGCTCCAAAATGTCTTTTCTGGACACAGCCCTCTCTATCGTCATCAAAAATTGCTCAATGGCATTTTTCGAATTTCTTTTTCGAAATTTTTGCGGTAGAGAGCCCTGAAATCCATTCCCTAACATTACTACCAAAGATAGTCTGAATTAGCGTCTCTAGAGAGACCCCCAATCCCACCCCCTCTCACTGAACCTATTCAAAAACAAAATAAAATTGCGTTTTTCAATCATCAGTTTCGAAGACCTTTGGGGGAAATACCCCGGATCCCCCTTTTCTCCAACGTAATCATTATAGCTCAAAATTTCGTTTTTAGACGGTTCCTGGAGTCACCAAAACCTTCTTGCCTAAACCAAACTGAAATTGACATCAGTTTCAAAAAAACAATCTGCGCTTTGTCCAATCGTTATCAAACAATGCCTAAAATATGATTTTGGGACTTCCATTTCTAAAAAATTCCAGATGACTTATGTAAATTTTCACGGCGCTAGAGCATCCGGCATCCCCCATCAATCGCCGAGGTGAGGTGGAGAAAAGTCTTTAGTTGTATTTTTCAGATATTAATATCAATAAATATTCAGAAAAATCCGCTGAAGCTTCCCGGTTTCCTTAACGTCACTAAAGATAGCACAAAATTGCGCTCTTAGAGCCCCAAAATCCTTCCTTCACAAAAATAGCCAAAAATTGATTTTAATGCCAAAAAATATTTCATTTCGGAATACTTTCCAGTTCCCCTATCGTGTCCAAATCTAGCCAAAAATGTGTTTTTGAAACAATAGTGCCGATAAATTACTGGATGAAAGATGCCAGACCCCCTAACATCACCAAAGACAGTCTAAATTTGAGTTTTAAACTTCAATTTTGAAAACTTTCGATAGGAGACGACCGCATCTTCCTCCCTCCAGCAATTTCAACAAAGATAACCCGAAATTGCGTGTTTAAAACTTCTGTTTAAGAAAATTTTCGGGAAGAGCGCCGATCCTTCCTAAACTAAGGTCACAAAAAATAGCTGCAATTTGACATCAATTTTGAAAGAATTTCAGGAAAGACCTCCAACATTACTTTCTCCTCAAGTCTCCAAAAATTTCCTAAAATTGCAATTTTTGACGTCAATATTGAAAATTTCTCCATGGACCTTGAATGTTCTCGACTCTTTTGTCCTTGCAACCAAACACAACCAAAGATTAATTACAGCTATTTTTCATACGCCAATTTCGTATATTTTTTGGGGGCGATCCCCTCCCCCTTCCTCTGATGTCACCAAAGACAGACTATAAACTGCGTTTTTAACGACTAGTGAATTTCGGAACCTATTACTTTCTTCAAAGATATAAATTGTACCTGAGGAGTTTCTAACTTTTTACATAAATTCATCCCTTTTTTTTAAAATTAGAACTTCATATAGAAATTTGAAGAAAGATTTATATGGGCGTTAATTATTAGTCAAAACATGCAAATTGCTCTTCAGGGGCGGCACATTAGGTCTTTGCACATGGGCGGCTGACATCCTAGGATTGGCCCTGAAGGTTAGTGAAGGAAGGCATTCATTGTTTAGTTCTTTCTGATTGCAAGCTTCAAGTACCAATTCTCATTTAACAGTGTTGACCCTTAATAATTTGGCTAGGTCCTTGGTAATGCATTCGTACTCTTTCCATATTTCAAACATTGAAGAACATCTGCTAACTGCTTTCTATACTTTTAGGTTTTCTGTGTCAATCCATCGAAGACGTGTATCATCTCTTTCACTTATGTGAGAGTGCTTTCAATTAACATTCAACTACCCCTGCTACTTTTGTAGTCCACTTTAAAAATCCAAACGCCATCCCCTTCTGCGGCAATACA
This sequence comes from Uloborus diversus, assembly GCF_026930045.1. Lineage (NCBI taxonomy): Eukaryota > Metazoa > Arthropoda > Arachnida > Araneae > Uloboridae > Uloborus > Uloborus diversus. The sequence continues at coordinate 80,539,351 of NC_072734.1, read as the reverse complement.
AGAAAAACTTTTCATGCCTCTCAATTCCTATCTAAAGCTGTGGAAATGTCTGACAGGTTCGATTGTGCAATTGGTGGTTCAGTGGATAATGTTCGATAGTCGATAACAGCACAATTGGAATTTTATTAACGGACACAAACATGACACAACATAAACATATCATTCGAGTGTAGGGATGCACAAAATCTTATTTCCAACTTCTTCGTTCGAGGCCAACTGTTCGAATACCAATAAAAACTTACTCCAGCGTCCTCTTCAGGCAAACTTACAGAGATTTTCCACAAAAGCCGAGTATTTCAAATTAAACTACAGTGCTTCTTTGTGTTTATTCTATTTCTCATGTCAAAGACAAACACCTACCTTTCAGAATTTATGCGAGTAGCAGCCTAGCATCAGTTCTTGAACTGGCCTGCATGGGCTATAACAACATAAGTGTCTTTCTTATCTCTTGTCAGTAAACTTTTCCAGTTGTTTTGAATATTTTGCTTAAAATATTTTAGTTTTAAATAAAATCAAATGGTCTAAACGGCTTAAAGAGCTGTGCTACCCAGAATTTCTCAATAAACTGTTGTGAAAAGTCAGATTTTTTTAACATTAAGGAAATATGCCATGAGCTCAGGAGTTTGAAAAGGTAACATGACATTGGATTGGCATAAAATCCGGTTGTTGGGAGAACGAGGTCCGACTGTATTTCTCCACTGTTGTTTAAGTAGAAGAAAGCAAGTCACCAAGTGAAAAAATTCTCTTAAATCGATGACATTATCTAAGTTGAAGGTTTAAATTTTAAATATTTGTTTTGAGTACAAAAAAAAAAAAAAAAAAAAATGCGCGCATAGAAATGCAGTAAGTAAAGGATTAAAACTCTAAAAATTTCATATTTATCTGAAGTCGATCTTTTAGTTTTATATTTTTCACTAAAATATTGGATTCTATTCAAATGATCATTCATAGTAACACTGTTGTGTTATTAAATAAACAGTGTACTTTTTTAAAAAGTAATAAATGCAAATTCAAAACTTTTTACAATAAAAGGTGAAAAAATTCTAAAATCTACTTTCAGTGATTTATGAAAAAAAAGGGCAAGATTTTATGTTATGCTTAATTTTATGTTAAGACAAAATGTAATTTATGTTGAATGCTAATTATTAATAATTTAGATTTATTTAAATTTTTTTTTTTATTTTTAAGTTAATATTATAGCTACAATATCATAATACTTACAATAATAGTGTGTAATTTTAATTCTAGTTAAAATTCATTGATTGCTGTTGAGTATTTATAATCAGATTAACTTTCTACAAAACACATGTACATTAAACTCTTGCTCAAAATAAATTGTATTATGAAAGGATTACAGAAATAGGTAGCCGAAACCAATTCTTTAATGGTCACGAGAACAAATTATAGAACAATGCGTCGCTAAACTGATTTTAAAATGATCGATTAAAATCTGTTTCATCAACAACAAGAAATTAAAATTGGCAATATTTCCTGATATATATACTTTTGAAGTTTTAATTATTCCCCCCCCCCCGATTATTAATTCAAATCACAAGGTTTTTACCTGTAATATGAAAAAGTAGCAAGGATTACACGAGAATAAAAACGCGTTTCTTATACAATATACATCTATTATATTTAGAGAGCATACAGATCATACAAAGACAAAATCTTACACGTATAAACATGCATGACAGTAAAATATCTTTGATCAAAAGTATACATTTATAAGATTGCTTTTGTTAAATATTAAATTATTTGGCAAAGTTTTTGCAGCAAATGCAAGTTTTAAGATTTTAAAAACACTAACATTTTATCAAAAACATTTAAACATTAACGAAAAAGCCTTTAATATGTCTTGTACACATATAAGATAAACTTACAATATATGCCATTGATTTAGCTATTATAACAGCAATATGATTATAATAGAAATAGACTAGATAGTTAAAGAAATCATCTTTGCAAACTAAGTACAGATACATTTTCTCAGAGTTTAAATAAGTAAAAGATCTATGTACAATAACTAAATGTATTTAAAAAAAACTAACTTACAAGTTTTTCAAACTATATCACAAAAACTCACAACATTATACTACTTTGTTTTATTTGATTGGGAGCAAGTAAATAAAACAAAATATACTCATAGAATATATGCATGAATAAACAATTGCAAGAAAATAAAATAAAATTCCAATTTGAAATCTAAATTATAGTTAATATCATTGTAATAAGTTAATTTAATATGATTTGAAAGCAAATAACAAAAATGTTTTAAATTTTAAAGACATACATGAGTAAGAAATGAATTTTAAGTACATTCTGTCGTATTAAAAAAAAAGAGCTTTTCAGATTTTCAGATATTATTACACATAAATAAATAAATCAATTGAAATAAGAATATAAAAAAAAAATTAGAGAATTTTTTTTTATATGGGTGTGCACACATAACAGAGAGAGAACTTGTAATACAAGGGTTATTGTTCAACAGAAAAAGAAAAAAAAAACATATTCAGAAAACAGTTTGAAGCAAAAGATATAACAAAACATTTTAACTTTCTTCAAAATACTTATCCTAACAACACCATTTAAAACAATTATAAATATGAAATCTATAACAATGCTACATGGACAGTATTTAGTAAAGTTATTAGCTAGCAAAAGGCACTTGTCACTTGCACAGGAAATATGCTCGAAAATGGCTGGCAAATTATCACAAAAATATATGTTCTAAGTACCAGTAACATTTCACATTTAACTAAATTGCGAGAAGAAAAATAAAATTTTAGGTTTTGATTCAAGGAAAACTTTTAAAACATCAATTTTTTAGCAAGACAAACTCTGTGAGATCACGACACACAAATAAGGAAATAGTTATCAGGCCAAAAATTGGAAGTTTGAAAATTTTTTGCTGAAGAAAAATGCATTTTAAATTAAATTAACAGTTTGCAAAATAACTTTATAATAGAAAACAGTTTGACTTACCAGTCTAACACAATGACAACTTTTTTGAATATCTGTTACATATGATACTAATTTTTTATGCATATAATCCAGTCCCCAAAATGTAAAATGAACATAATTCAAAAATAAAATAAAATAAGCAGGTGTTATTTTGGTTCAGATTTTAATATTATCAACCAAAAGTTCAGTTAACTCTTCATAAAGCCATTTTTATTTTTTTGCTCTTTAGCATTGGTTTCCTAGGAGGGAATCACCGACCTTCGGCGTTGCTTCTCGCCGAGAGGAAAAGTTGATTCTTCTGCGCATGTGCGCCCGAGCAAAATCGGCGCTGTGAGTGGCACGCCGGAATCACTTGACTTTGCTTTCAGCGTCATGCTGAATAGCGACGTCAAAGCTCGGTGATTTCGCTTCTAGGAAACCAGGGCTTTAGTTATATACACATATTTTTTGGATTAAGATTATTTGAAAGAAATTAATTTAGGCCTTTAAGCGATTCAAAATATTTAGTTTGATTTCAAAGGCATATTATTTCTTTGGGGAGGGGGGTATTCTTCATGAATTTAAACATTGGTGTATTAGATTTTTTCTCAGTCTTTAAAAAGTCTTAACTAATTAGAGATAGTCCAATAATTTATTAAAACAGGCCTTTTTCTGAATTTGGTGGGACTATTTTTCACTCCCTTATGAGAAGTTAAATTGTAGGGTACATTAATTTTTATTCATCCTTAATGCATAGACATTTTTATAATACAACAAAATGAAAGACTACATCAAATACATGTCGCTTTAAGATCCAGTAAGTACTGACAAAATTCCTGAATAAATCATGAAGAGGAAATTGCAGCTAATAATTTAGTTCAAATGCATCATAAATAAATAAAATCTACACTCAGATTCTCGTCTTTTCTTGAACAATTTTGATAACATTCTCTATAACATCAGTAGTTTTTGCTGTGCCACCAAGATCAGGAGTGTGAACCTAAAATCCAGACAAATACAATTAAAAATTAATAAGTAGTTTGTACCATGCCAAAAATAAATAAGGAAGAACTAGGAGACTACAAAAAGAGTAAATTCAAAATTGGAGCTAATTAAATTCTAAGGACTCTGCAAACTGCACTAATTTTAACTTAGTAAATTTTATGGAAAATATTGCATATGAAGCAGTGAGAAGAAAAGCGATGTAAGTGCCAAAATTAAAAATTTGGAGAAAATCAATACAAATGGTAGGAAAACCTCTCCTTTGTTTTAGGGCAAGAGACGGTATTAGTAGTCTTGGTAGTTGCTGCTATACAGCATGATTTAGAAAAATATTTCAATGAAAGCTTACCTTAGGATCTGAACTTTAAACTTGTTTTACTTGCAACTTTAAGAAGTCCACTTACATCCCTTTGCTTCTCAATGCCTCTCCTTATATGCATTATAATACCTTCATTACAGGGTGATTAAGAAAAATTTATTGAAGAATTAGTACTAATTTTTAATACCTACCTTTTGAACATTTATTGTTTCATTAATAGCTTCACTAAGAATACTTGAGTGCTTCTTAAGTCTGTAAAATACATAGTTTATTTAAAAATGTGATTTAACTTATTAATAAATACAAAAAGGTAAAACTTTTTGAAAAAATTAGGTACACAAATCAGTATTTCTAAAGAGTTTTCTGCAAAAAAAAAACCGCAAAGCAGTTCAATTTTTGTTAGGTTATTTATTTTTCTTTAAATTCCTCCTCCCTCTTTTTAACCCCCGACACACAAAGGAAGGGGGTTATAAGTTTGACATGTCTGTGTATCTGTCTGTGGCATTCTAGCGCCTAAATGGATGGACCGATTTTAAAAAAAAAAACAAAAATTGTGCGAAAGGAGAGTTGATTGAGAGTATTCTTAGCTAGATTGCGTCTTTGGATGCCATTAACTAATGAAGCTATTAGTTAAAAACCACTAAAAGGTTTTCTCATTTTTGCAGTGAAAACATATTTTAAATTTTTTAAATTTTATCCCAAAATAAAGAGAATTTCTTCCCACGTCTGATAGAATGAGTTTGGAACTTACATGTTACCTAGAATTCTAATTATAACTTTTTTAAAGCAGGTTTTAATAAAGGCTAAGCCTTTGTTCCCGCAATTGATAACCGATTTCATTGTTGGCCGACAAGGAAATTAAACGCAATAATTTAAAAATTTTATCTGTCGCCAGTTTCTATTTGTTAGCAAATAAAATACCTGAAATTGATTTTTAATACTACAAGGCTTTTAAAAGGATTTTTTAATTTTCCCTCTTAATTCTACAGTTGTGATTCAGACGAGGTGTTTTTAATTTTTAATTTTAGTTACTTGTTTAACTTTGTAGTTTTAATCTTGGTTTTGAAAGCACAATGAATTGAAATTTCTTGCTCTGCACAAAATGAGATTTTTGGTTTCATAGCTCACGTAATCTAAACATGAAGAAATGTAATTAACAATTTACAACTGATAATTATATGAACCAGTTTAAATGTATGGTGAATATGCAGTTTTATGGATTAAAACTTTCGATTTTTAACCAATTTGATTCATAATTAAGCATAAGAAAATAAAACATTTGAACCAACTGCATAAATTACTCTACATTCAAATCCTGCATGCAGTAAACCCCTTCCCATTGACTCTTAAAAACCAAAATTTGATAACCCTCCCCCCCCCCCAACTCGCTCTCCATTGTATATATATATATATATATATATATATATATATATATATATATATATATATATATATATATATATATAAGTGATCACATTCAAACTGTTTTCTTCTCAAAATACCCAACTTTTCTTGCAGTCAAAACATTTTCATTTATGTCATTTATAATCAGTTCAGTTAGTAGATGAAATCAGACATTGTTTTTAAGTGCTTAAAAGCAAGATTTGTTTCTAATGCAATTCACAAATACAGAATAGGCACACTTATCACAATTCCTCTATAAAAAAAGTTATAGCCCCCTTAACATCATACAGAAGACGATGATGGAATAGAAGGCAGTGGTTTCCATAACACCCATCAGTTCACACTAAAAAAAGTTACTTTTAAAATAAATCTAAATAAAATGTTTTAACAAAATAATTCCTCATAACTCAAATTGATTGTTTTTTTTTTTTTGGATACATTACTGTAAAAAAAGACATACAAAGCTAATTCAAGTTTTTCATGTAACCACTACTCAGTGTCTTATCAAATGGTAAATCCAAGATAACAGTTATTAAATAACCCCTCCCCCCTTCCTGTTTCTCAAAAATCCTACAAATAAAAAACTTTGTATTACAAATGATAAACAAAGAGCCCCACAAAAGCACAATGCAATGGGATCCAAAATGTGTAAATATACCAACTAGGAAGACTAAAACCTAGATTTCTTGAGAGTTGATAAAAATATCTCAACAATTTAAGTAAAAAAAGGAGAAGCCCTGAGAAGTACTCAGAAAAAGAATGAATAGTGAGATTAAGGAATACTTTTAGGCTTCGCGCATGAGAGTGTCTCTGACGATAATCACGACTGCGTACCTGAAAAGTCTACTTATCAGCCAAGATTTTTCAACAATGGTATTTCTCACAAATTAAGTAAAAGCTGTACTTTAACCCCATTAGGATGGCAATAAGGATGTCAAATACAGAACCAACCTTATTGCTTGGCTATAATCTTATTTTCATCCTGACAGCTGCTTTCTGCTTTGTCAGCAATGAAAGGCATTATATCATCATTGGTTTGAGGTTAAAACTTTAGTATTGAAGGAGGTGGAAGCAAGTATACATTTTTATTTTTTACATATTAGTCAATATAAAGAACTGCCATAGTCCATCAAAAATAGAACATTAGTTTGAATTTTGAAATCTTGAATTCAAAGTATGTTTGTCGCAATAACAAATTGCGATAGGACCCTACTTGTCGGGTTTCTCATTTCTACTAATGGTTTTTAATGTAACCATAATTTGAGCTCAAGGCACAAAATTCAAATGAATGCCAGGAATTGGATGCTATATAACGTTTTCGCCTAAAAAGGATTATGTAAAGAGTTAAAAACCAACACCCAATAGAAGGGACATGTTTGTGAAGACCCGTGGACCAGAGGACATGGACACCACTACTGAGGAGGAGGGACATGCTAGCAGAGGAACATGCATTATAAGCATCTTTATCTTCTTTACTAATAATAAAGCTGAAAGTCTCTTTGTATGGATATCTGTCTGCCAGGATCTCTGTGACATGCATAGAGCCGCCTAGACCGTTTGGACGATTTTCATGAAAATTGGCACAAAATTAGTTTGTAGCATGGGGGTATGCACCTTGAAGTGATTTTTCGAAAATTCGATGTTGTTCTTTTTCTATTCCAATTTTAAGAACATTTTACCGAGCAAATTAGCTTAACGTGAACAAGTAATTTACCAAATTATTATAACGTAGAACTGTAAAATGGGCGAGCAAATTGGCGAGAAATTCACCATCCATAATTTGTAAATATATAGGCGAACCAAATGACCTTTTAATTTTCTACTACAGGCAAAGCCGTGCTAGTACCACTAGTAGAAAATAGAATCAAAGGGCATTAACTACTGTCAAGTGAAAAAAAATAAGCTAACGTGATTGCTCAAAAAAAAAAAAAAAAAAAAAAAAAAAAAAAAAAAAAAAAAAAAAAAAAAAAAAACCTTACTATTGACATACTTAAGGGGGGGGAATCAATTTAATAAAAAATAAATAAAACCCCAAAGAACAGTTTTATCACAACTGTAAAAGCAAATTCATAACATGTTTGACACACTTCATGAAAGTTTTAAACATCTATAAGCATACCCTAAATATTCTAAGAGATCAACACTTGCATTCAGCATTGCAACAGGATTGGCAATATTTTTCCCAGCTATACTTTTACCAGTATTTCTAGAACCCTACAGACAGAAAGGATAATATTAAAAAATAAAAATGAATAAAACATCATACATTATTTTAAACTTGAAATCAACAGAATCAAAACATACCAAGCCAACAGTATATTTAAAACTCACCATTAAGAAGTTTTTGAATTATTATCATGGGACATACATACTAAAGGGACTTAGTATTGTGTATTAGTTTAATTTATCAATCATGAACAGTTGAACTAAAACAGTAGTGAAGAAACTGTAGGGAAAATGTTACACAATCAAAGTGATAAGATGAAATATTTAAAAATCCTTGATATTTGATTGTCATTGAGGATTCAGAAAAAAAAAAAAAAAAAAAATTCAGCACAGTTGTTCTCAAAACGTAAAGTTGACATTACATTTCATTACATGTCAAAGAAAATTATTAACTTAAAAAAATTTCAACAATCCATTTAGTTATCATTACTAAGTTATATATTCTGAGTGAACATAATTTGCTCACAGGGTTCGCGTTTACGCGCTATAGCGGGTTTTTTACGCAAATTCGTGGGAAAGGGACGCAACTTCCGCGAAAATGCGGGTCCTAGGGACCCAGAACACCCAAAAGATAAAAACCAGAAAAAAAATTGTGGAAAATGCTGAAGATCTATCTAGTGAATGCTTTTAAGCTTCAATGACCAGGAGAATCAACAGAAAAGGATTAAAATGACCCTATCTCTGTATCAGCTATTCAAACACACCCCTACTGTTGACCAGTCAATGCAATTTTAGTGATAAGACTGGAGCTTACAGTGACCTCCTGGGCAGAGCTCAAGGAGCAAAATATTGGAAGTTCATAAATAGCCCATTGTACTGTATTCTAAGAATAAGTTCTCCCTCAACTTTTATCTTGGGGAAATTCCTGAAAACAACAATAAAGATCAAAAGTAAGAGTGGTTTCAATGCAATCTTCAGGATTGATACAGGACAACTGAGTAGTAAAAGCTTATCTATTTTGCATTCACCTAACCAGAATTACTTTTGAAAATTATTATCTTGCATCCTCAATAAAAGGATGGGTGAAAAAAAAAAAGGCGAACATTTTCCCGATCGCGCAAAACACAAAGTTCTGAACTTAACATTTTTCTTGTTAAATTACTTATGAATATGAATTTCATACAAAAGCACTTTAACCTTGTTCATTTTCTAGTAATTCACCTATTTCTGAGGGGCTATTTTTATTTGGACTTGCAAAAGTCACGTATTAATCGATCGCGCCATTTTGAAAATGGCGAAATTTTAAAAGTAGCACCAAATCCAATACAGATATTTTAAAAGAGTCACAATGAAGTCAAATTTTCTAATTTAAGATTGCAAATGAGCAATTTTCATATTCATGTGAGAAAATGTTTCGTTTTTGCGATCGCGATTTTTGCGTTGTGTTAATTCGCTTGCGATTTTTTTCTATTTCTATGAAATTGCCATTGATAATTAATGGAGGGGGGGGGGGCTAGTTGCTTTTTTTCACCTAGAAAAATGTTCATGAAAGCAAAGGTTAAGGGAGTGCTTTCTGCTTGATCAATAAAAGGCATTTATTTTTTATTTCATGGTAAAATCCAACTTGAAAGTAAATTTTGAGTTTACCTCTTTGTAACTGACTAAATAGTTTCTCAAATAACTAAATCTTGCAAGTGTATTATTTGAACATATGATAATCACAGAAAAAAGGGCAAAATTAACCAATTTAGTTTATTTCATACCTTTTTCAAATAACTATGTGGATAGTTTCTTTTCCCTAAGTATAAATAGTTGTATATTATTCAATTATGTGCTAAGATTTTCTGTTTAAAATTTAAGGGACTCATTTTTTCCGCCAAAGGACCCAAATCTATTTCATTAATGGGTCCTTGGGACCCAAGTTACGGATAGTTGAGCGCGAACACTGCTCAGAAAGAAAAAGATTTACTGCAGACAGTTTTTTGCAAGTTAGACACGAAACAATGAGTAAATTGATAATAATGAAGGAAAAATTGAAAAAAAAAAAAAAAAAAAAATCTTACTATTATTTTACACTTCATTCTATCAAAATTATTTTTATTTAACATAGTTTTTTTCATTGGTTTATGGGTATCAGTAATTTTCTTTTCTTTTTCTTTTTATAGGGCATTATTATATTTGAACTAAAAAAAATGGATCTACATGTCTATGCTTGTTTGGAAATTTACAACCAATTCTGGATCTTGCCCAAATAAAAACAAACAAATAAAACCCGACCAATTAAATCTTGAAGAATTGAATGTAAAAATGTTTGAAAATCGAGATTTTTAAACAATCATTATTTTTTTATTTTTTGCTTCATGAAAGCTTTCTTAGTGAACCAGTGATATATTTGAATTTACAGGACTTTAAAGAAAAATAAAAACTCTAAGTACTTTTTATTAAGCTCCACAAAGCTTAGACTTTAACAATATCTTAGCACCGCCTGAAGAAATATGCATTCAAATAAATTCTTAACAGAAAAAAATAACTCCAAAATCTGTTATGGAAAGTCTGCAAGTTAAAAAATATAAATAATTAAATAAATAAAAAATATCTTTCATCACATTTTTTGTATTGAAAAGTGTCACAGACGTAATCTTTTGCAAAGACTTACAAGGAATGAACTTTCCAAAAAATGTTATTATACTATAATAATATTATTTGTGGTGCAAGAAAAATATTGACAAAAAAATGTTTTGCAACCCTTTAAACACAAAGCAGTGTAAAATACAATACCTTTAACATAAGAACATTTAACATGAAAAATGGGTTAACACGAAGTGATGTAGCTGAGCAGACAGTATATTGTGCAATTTAATACATATATTTTAACACAAAATTCTACGGAAAAAATAATTTTAGTCCCCTCAGTTTTGTGTTAAATGTTTTTCACAGCAAATTGTTCAAACTATTTATGAAATTAAATTGTTATGGTAATTGGGAAGAAGGTAAAGTACAATATGTTTTAAGAAAAGGTGGAAAAGGTGGTACAAAAACAGAGAATGGTTGTAAAAAACTGGCACAAGTACATCAGCACAGATTAATTGTGTAAATAAAAATGCTGAATATTTACATGGATCTGTCCAGGATTTTTCACAGGGTACTATTTTGTGAATTTTAAAAATATTTGTGTGAAAAACCAAATTTTTTCGCAAAATTTGGAAATGTAAACCAAAAGCAAGGTATATGTATTAGACTTCCCATTTGCATTCTGCTTTATCAATAGATAAGTTTGTGAAAGGTCCAGTTTTGTCCATTGGGATTTTGTGAACGATCCATCTTGATAAACTCTCGTCATGAGTAAGATACGTGAAATTCTTCCCCATTATTATTATTATTATTATTTTTTTTTTTTTGGAGTAACTTGCTATGTAAATCAAGTGCTCTACCCTTTATCAACCCCTACCCCTAGCTACCACCCTGCGCCTCCGACTGTTTGACAACAAACATTTAGCATCAGAAAAATAAGTGTAAAATGCTTTTGAAATATGCTCACTAGGGTGCGATAAGATCTTCAAAACCATCAGAGAGTTAATAAGGATTTAGGAAGTTTCCCTTTTGACTAACTAGAATTTTGTGATGATCTGTAAACGCCCAAATTTCCTCTGGCCAGACCCTTCATTTATAATACAAATTATATCCAATGATACTTACAGTTTCAAACACAGCATATTCATGACCAAAGTTTTGGCCAGAAGTTATACCAGGCCCTCCAACAATACCACAGGCAATGTTATTCAAAATATTTCCATATAAATTGGGCAACAACAGAACATCAAACTGATGAGGATTAGAGACAAGCTACATGAAACATAATTAAAATTTAGAGAAATTATAAAAGCACATTAATACATCAATGTAAAAGCAAACACATAAAAAGAAAACAATTATTTCAGCCAAATTCAGAAAAAAATAAATGAGTATGAAAATAAATTAAAATATCAAAACTATACTATAAAATAAGTAAATTAAAATACATTACCTGCATGCTGCAGTTATCAATAATGATATTGTCAAACTTTATTTGTGGATATTCTTTGGCGATATCAGTACAAGTATTAAGAAATAAACCATCTGCTAACTTCCTGCAAGGAAAAATGCATTTTTTTAAAAAAGCTGCCTTTGCTAAATCAAAGCTAGGTTTATGAAAACAATTTAGTACATTAAAAAAAGTAAGAAATATAAGAACTAGAATGGTAGTTTTCAATCTTGATTTAAAACAAAGAATATTATGCCACAAATAAGCAACCTATTTTTTAAGCATATTAAAAAAAAAAAAAAAGACTTACATTATATTAGCTTTGTGGACAGCAGTTACTTTTTTCCTATTATGTTTCACTGCATAGTCAAAAGCAAATCTTGCGATTTCCTCTGACTTTTTTGAAGTTACAATTTTCAAACTTTCTATGACTCCAGGAATACTCTACATCAAAAAGAAATTTGAAAATTAATATATATTCGAATCTAGCTAAACTGTTAATGATTGATGGCATGGTTTAAACATTATTTTTTTCTTTAAAAAAAAAAAAAAAAAACCTAATTTCATTTTTTCATGTGCTTACTGCAGAGTCCGAAAATATGATTTTTCGAAAATATCCTATATTTTGATACATTACCAATATTTCGATATATACATGGGATATTTTTAATCAGCACAAATTAAACTCTCTAAATAGCAACTGTATCCTGAAATCATTGTTGTTTATTTTCTTACATTATTTCTTATATTAATATATAGGTCGACTTAAAACTAAAGTTTCTTTCATTCTTTAATTACTTAGATATAAATATACATTTCGTGCAAAAAGTTATATATTTAAAATGAATTTATATATGAATATTTAGAATCACTTATGAAATGTGGTAATTTAATGCTGCAAAAATAAAATAGAACATAAGTGATACTGATACAGGCACTGGATATTGATTATCATATTAATGTGCTTTGTTAAACTGATTACATACATGAACATGACCTGTAAAAATCAGTCTCAGATAAATAAATATGAAATATCCTGTAAAAATAAATCAAGAAAAAGTAATTTTAAAACATATGTTATGTTAGTATAATTGTTTATTGTAATGAGTAATGTTTATATATATATATAGACACATTTTAGAACTATCATTTCAATTAATTTTAATTGAGTTACTTAAAAATTGGCTGCATTACTCATTTTTCTTCTGCTAGCAATATCAGCTTTTTTAAACTTTATTCTACGAAATTATATAATTCAGAAATAAAAATATTCATTAGTCTGTGCACAGCCACAAGATTTTTTTTTTGACCAACTTTAAATTTTTAACTGGGCATTTTCAATATATATTAAAATTGTTAAATTACTAATATTTCTATGTATAAAATATCAATACAAAATATAAATGTAATATATTACTTTTTTGACTATTTTCAAAAAAAAAAAAAAAAAAAAGAAAAGAAAATAATTCATATGACTAGGACAAATAATTTTTGTGTTGCATAAATCATAGTTCGAAAATATAATTATTTTCAAAATAAACATCGGATATACATCATGATTAGGGATTGTAATACCGGACCAAAAATTCAATACCAGTATTCGGTATTTTAAAAATATGATATTGGAATACCAGTATTAATACTGGTATTTGATATTTCTCAAAAAATGCTTGAAAACATATTGTTTCGTTACCGAATATCATAACTTCATTCATAAATAGTATTATTCATGAAAATGTTGTGGGACCAAATATAAAATGAAGGAACAAATGTTATAATAAAAAATCAATAATAATAAAAAACATAATGCATGTATTGAATTGTCTCTAAGCCTGGAACTCATTTAGTACTCAACTTCCCTACAGTTGAAAATACTTGATCTGAATTCACACAGGTTGGTGGTACAGTTAACAATATGCGATACACCTTCTCAATTTGTCTAGAAGTCCTACGTCTTCAAATAATTCTGTCTCTTGCGTGTCATTTTTGGAAAAATCCTTTTGTTTGAGTGCTTTTTCAACTTTTGCTGTGTGTTTCTTGTGTTCGTGTGTACGATTATTATACATATTTTTTAGATTTATAGCTAGTTGTAATTTCTTTCTTAGAGGCGATACTTTTCCAATATTAACATCATTTTCTTTTGAGTAAGAGAGGTTTGTGTTTGATTTTTATTAATAGCCCTTTGATTTGAAATTTAAGATTAACATGACTAAATTTAATCTTGTTAGTTTCTCTTATTCATTTTCACGTTCTTTTCAAAATTCTTTACATTTCTAATAGCGTAAATATCTGAAAATGTGCTTCAAATTATTGTGCTGAACCTCTATGCAAATTTCCAAGGCACTATATAATTTCTAAATATTATTTTGCCAAGTATAAAGTGAGACATGACAACAAACCAATGCCGGTGACAACAAATTACAATTTGTTTTACTAACAAGAAAAAGTTTTTTTTGCCAAAATTCAGTACAGTTGAGACAAATATTTGAAGTAAAAATCATGAAGTATTTCTGCAATTGATAGTTAGAATAAATTATTCATAGAACAAATACATTCGAAATTACACTTGAATTTAACTTTCACAAAAGGAAAAGTGAGTGATAAGGGAAATAGAAAAAATAAAATCATAGTGCACAAAAGCACGATTCAGTTCACCATCTAGTAATGAGAATATCATTTTGCAATCTTTCTGCTGCTTTTGTTTAATGATATTCTATTAGCTTGTGCTTTTGAAGCCGAATTTTTGCATCAATAGATTGATTTTGGTTCTGTATCATGGAAAAAGAAATGTACATTTAAAATATAATTAGATCTATTCTATACTAATATTATAAAGAGAGAGGGCAGATTTTTGCGTGTTAATATGTTCAAGGTAATCTCCGGAACCACTGCACCTATTTGAAAAATTCCTTCTCTATATGAAAGGTGCTTTTTTACTGAGTGACATAGGCTATAATTCGAAATTATAATTCTTTCGCATTTTAATTTCTTAAAAGTATTTTAATATCTGTCGTCACTGTTTGGAAGGGTAATTTTGCATGGTTTTTTTTCTTTTATTTCAGCCTGATTGTTGACTATATGTCACTTGACACAATTTTTATTCTCAAGGTAGACCGGGCAACGCAGCTCTTAATATATAAAGATTTGAAAGCTACTGTTAATGTGATTTTATACTTTTTTGTTTGTTTGGCGAAACATTTATTATTGCCAAAGAAAAAACATCCACTTCACTCGCAAAAGAGCTGGGTTCCGATAGCGTGGACGCTTGGCGAGTAAGGCGCTGAGCCGTTCAGTCTAGAATTATGGTTTTAAAGCAACCGTAAATGTAATTCATTATTTTGGCGATTTGTTTTGGAAGAAAAGAAACTTTTGATTTCTTTTTACCCGAGTGAAATGTACGACATTTTTTAATTTTTTTCTGACGATGACTGTTGAATGTTCCACCATGGGTTTTTTTTCCCCCGTTAGACGGATGGATTATGATAGTGTGGTTTCTGGGCGAGTTTGGCGATAAACAATAGAGTTGTGGAATTATTTTAACATTTGAAAGATATTATTTGATGTCTTATTTTGTTTATTTGGCGAAATATTTTAAATTGCAATAAAAATCGCAACACTCGCTAAATAGAGTTTTAAAGTAACTGTAAATCTAATTTAATGATTTAACAAAAAGTTTTAAATTCCAAAGAAACTTTAATAGTTTTTTTTTTTGAAAAAGTGTGTACGCATTTTATAAAGAAAAATGATCATTTCATATCAGAGGGGGAGTCAATTTTTTTTATTCAATGGACTTTCATTAAATTTTTAGCACAGGCATTGCTGTGCTGGTACTGCTAGTATTTGATAAGTTAAATTGAAGATTCTTTAATTGAAATTATTTATTATTTTCAGTTCTAATACCGAAAATACCAGTATTTTGCCGCAGCAAATACCTGTATTACGAAATTGCAGAATTGATCGAAATACTGGTATTCGGTATACCGGTACTGCAATCACTAATCATGATGTATATTGGAAAACCTTGGCTTACTGCTTATAAAAGTATTTCCATTTATTATTATTACTATTATTTTTACAATAGATCACCTCATGCTCAAGACAACTGTATTCTCCTTCTGTGTTTTGTCTAATAAGGACTATGTCCACGTCTTTGTGTCTTGTTTTAATGCCAGGTTGACTCTTACAATGTACAATATTAACAAATAAACCCAATTCTAACCTAAAAAAGGGGATAAAATAATAAATTAAAATAATTGTAAAATATGTGCTATAGATTGTTTCATTTCAAGAAAAACCTGAAAAGCAAAAACAGCTTTAAATTTAATGCAGGAACTGTGCTGCAAGGTACAATGAAGTTAAATAGAAATCATGACATTAGAAAGCAAATCACAAACACTATTAAAGAATTTTAAATGGTTAGCCGTAAAATTGCAGCGAAAAATAACAAGCAGTACTTCTTGAATTACAAATACAAAAGTGACGACCAGCAACAGGCTCTGGGCCCAGCTAGACTGGTCCTAGTCAATTTACAATCCCCAGTGAAGATCAATGGCCCTCTAAAAACTATCTACTCCCTTGCTCATTATCACCTCTTCTGGTAAACTGTTCCAAGGTTCCACTACCCTGCTAAAATAATAATTTTTCCTAACATCCATATTAGCCTCAGATTTAAATAGCTTAAAACAATGACCCCTTGTCCTGTTTTCAGTGCTAAACTTCAGCCCCGTAACATCTTTCATTTTAATAAATTTAAACAACTGAATATGTCCCCTCGGTCTCTTCTTTGCTCAAGACTACATTTTTAGCCTTCTAAGCCTGGAATCATAGTCTAAGTGAGAAAGTTCATTTATTAGCCTTGTAGCTCGCCTTTGAACCCTTTCCAATACATTAATGTTTTTCTTAAGATAAGGAGACCAAAACTGAACAGCATACTCCAAATGAGGTCTTACCAAACTTCTATATTCTTTCCTGTTGTTTTCTTTCTTTCAGCATTTTAGTTTATTTTCGGTAAACAACATAAATAAATACATAAATAAAGGGTGGAAAAGTTTTTAGGCAGCATTTTTAAAACATATTTTTTTTTTTTTTACATTTCATGTTAACTTGTTTTTATAATAAAAAATTGAATTCCAATGTTGCAAAAAAATTTTTAAAACATAATTTCTATGTCTAAACATTATTATCATTTAAAGATACACACAAACTTAATATAAAATTTCGCTTTTAAAATTTTCAACAAATAATAGACCAGAATAGTACTTAAATTTTGTATTAGTAACACAGACTTGAGGTCTGTTTAGGATCATTTTTGAGCACAAACAGTGATGTTCCATCAATTTTTCTGAGGGTATACTCCTAGTAATCCATTATGCACAATATGTGTATGCGATTATAAAGCGTTCAAAAGGCATTGATTTAATAAGTGTTAAGAAATATATAGAAATAAGGTTACTTGTTGGACATTGTGGTTAACGCAAATGTATTATTTTTGCTTTAGGAAAATTTTAAAATGTGATGAAAGAATCTGAATTAGAAATGAAAATTTTTGAAGCTTGAGAGTATATGCTATAATTCTGAAAAATGTTTGAGAGTATACGGCGTATACTCTATCACTGAGCACAAAGCATATCCTTCATAAAAATCTCGAACACAAAACAACTCCATAAAAACTTAATCATCAGAAAGAAGAGTTAAAAACTATTACAAAATTATCACCTTAAATTTCGGAAACGACTTTCTTATTAACTGAATCAAGATAAATCATCTTAACTTAACAAGTGCAAAATTTATTTTTAGACATTTGTGTGCATTGCTTTCTTCAAATCTTCCAAGGTCATCAAAACCTGACCAGTTAAAACTTGATTTTTAGATTTATCCTACTTAACAGATTTTAAGTTTTAGATCTACACACCTTACTAATTATCAAATGCACACAACTTACAACCATAAACGAGAGATCCAACTAGTTTTGTTAGAAGAAAATCCTCTCCCCTATCCCTTTAAGACCTGAAATATTTTCTTGAGAGCACATGCAAGCAACGGTTTTCTTGTCTCCTAAAGCCTGGAAAATACTAGTGCCACCATCTGTTGAGAAAATGGATAATACACATCTTTGGCTAACCAGCACAATCATCCGATTCCGGCGTTTGTTACATATAATGATCTAGGAAGCTAAAATTTGAATGATGTTCAACCCGCATGATTGTGCAATCTGGAGCTTAAAGGGCTATACGTTTTTGGTCCAATCTAGCTTTATCTGTTTCAGTTAATCTGTTTGCCTGGTTAGACTGTGTATGTGTGTAATCCATTTGCAATAATGAGCAACAGTGGCATGCAAAGCACCCCTGAAAACCGAGCAGCATGGGGGGAGAGGGGGCACAGAAGTCTATGTACACTACTGATGAACAATCCTTTTTTAGCATTTACAAATATTTTTTACATACACTGTTATTGTTTTCAGCTATAAATTGAATAAATGCGAGTTATCGATTTTTTTTAAGCTACTGCATACACTAGTATTGTTTTTTACCTAATTTGCTGACTATTCGTAAAATTTGCTTAACTGTTGTTACCATGCTATTTCGCAGATAATACGGAGTTTACTAAAGCTACAAATGACTTGTAAAGGAAGAAAACTTTTATTTCTCCATACTTTAATTACAAAACAATATTTTTATTAGCATAGCACTAAGTTTCTTTACCTTAAAATCACATTTCTTGATCTAAACAGAGGATTATTTGATCTTGTCTCAATATTCCCTGCAAAGGAATAAACCCGTATAAATTTCAATAACAAACAATGTTTTTAATACATCATAGTTAATCAAAGATTTTGAACTGTTAAATTTAATATTACCCATGAAATTACAACTAATAGAAGTTATGGCACAAAAAAAAGTAATGATCAATAATAATCCCTTATAATGAAGCACAAATAAAAAGTAAAAGTACTTAGCAATACAAGTTTCCGTTGCCTTCAGCTATTTTGTGTACATCAGGACAAAGGATTTCCGAAATTACTACAATTCCCTGAAAAGGGTTAAACAAATCCTCTTCATATTAAATTATCTGTTTTAGGCAAGTTTAACATAGGTGTTGGAAACATCCCCGGATTTTCAAGGAAAACAAGGTTTTTGAAGGTTTATCCTCAGTTTTGCTGACATTTCACCCCCCCCCCCCCTGAACTGTCAAAAGGTATGATTGAAATTGAAGAGCAAGAGGGGGGGGGGGATTTCGTGTCTGCGAAGCTCGGGAGACCTTTTTTAAAATAAGCCAGAACTAGTAAATGAGTGTGCTCATTTGTTTAAACGATAATTATTTATCTAATTAAAGGGTTCCACTCTCTGCTTGCTGTTGCTCACCAACCCCAGAAGATTGCTGTACAATCTTATTTGGTTTGCAGATATTTATATCGCATTTTAAAAAGACTTGGATAAAAATACATGTTAGGAATAGAACAAAATGATAATTCTTCTCTCCCACCCGTTAAAATAAAATGTAAGTAGTAACGAGCTCATTATAATTAGAACAATAAATATTCCACTTCCACCCAAACAAAAAAGGAACTTGACGAAATACGTAAAAAAAAAAATTACTTCTAAGCTACTTAAAAGAGAACTTCAAACTCAAATTCCTAATGTCTCATATCACATACATCTTGTTGAAGCTTTCATTTTACAAATTTTATTGTATTAAGGGGAAAAGAGTTCATTTGAGAAATAGAGACAACTTTGTATTGAAAACACTAAATTATTTTGAGACCAAATGACAAAAGGAATGCTCGGGTTATTGAGAGTCAACTATTTATGACAAAACAAGTGAGCACCGATTATTTCGCTCAAAATAAAAACAGCAATAAGAAATACCTTTAAGAGCAACTCCATTTCGTTTAATAGATATCACAGCTTCTTCAACATTGTCAATATGTTGCGTGGTTGAGTCTAAATGAACTTCTTCAAAATCTACAGGAATTCCACCTAAGCTAAAATAAGTTGAAGGGAAAAGTTATTATACAGCATGCATTCAAATGCCTCTCAACAAGTTACACTAAAAATAACAATGCATTTTATGTAGACCATTTAGAACCAAACCTTATGCCCCGGTCTACCCTACCCTTTTATCTAAAAGCGCATTGCCCTTTTTTGGTCTGGGGGAAACACTGGTTCCCCCAGGGCATTTTTTTTTTTTTTTTGAAACTGAACTCAATTTTAGGCTATAGTGCTTATAAAAGGGTTACGGAGCTCTCCCACGAACATTTCAAAAAGTGAAATTTTAAGCTATCTTTAGTGACTTTAAGGGAATGGCAAAAGTTCAAAGACTTTGACTGGAAATTTTTCGATATTAAAATCTGAAAAACACAATTGAGGGCCTTGATGCAAGAACCATGACCCAGGTAAGTCCAGACTCACTCCTCTTTAGTAAGACCAACAAATAACATCAGTGTCCGGTAGAAAGGCTAATATCTTTCCCACATTATTTACTAGAAAGCGGAGGTCTGATCTTACGTTTGTGTCCCGTTGTTGCACCAATTGGAACTTCTCTACTATCGGCCACACGCAAAAATGAATTAAAAGAAAAAAAGTTTGGACTGAACTGGTTCTTGCATCTAAGTCCTCAATGGTAGACTTAAGACTAGTATTGTTGGTGACTTTAGGACTACAAAAAGACCTCATATATGAAATTCCTTAGGTACCCTGTTAAGTATAAATCTAGCCTGATTACAACTAATTGTAACTCAAAAAGCCAACTCCCGGCTAACCTTCCTCAGCCCCCCGAAACTCAGTCCTAAATCCGCCACTGATGTTCAGAAGCTCTCTCTCCCATGTCGAAAATTTTGTCCTGTTTCAGATTCAGTTTATCGTAGTCCGGTCTTGCTTTCCCGTATGTGATTAGGAGGTGAAACCATGGTTTAAACCAAACAACCCTGAGGGCGCTTTCTCACTTAACGACATGACAACGACTAAATCAGCTGGTAAATAATGCAACGATAAGTACATTATCGTGTCGTCTTTTGCAGTTTTTCCACTACACCGATGTTGTTTCTCCAAACCAGTTATTTCCCCGGCGCACTTCATTTCAAGACAGCGGAGAGCTCGCACATGTACCATAATGGCTGTGCAATTTAACTATTACTATAGTTCACCTCTGCAGGAAAAGAAAACTAAAAAAGAGACGATACTGGGTGCATGATATTTTAAAGCCAGGTATATTGAAGGCAATTTAATACACATTTTAAGACTGATGTGTTATTTTGAAAACATAATCAGAACAGTTTTGTTTATTCATTTTTTCAGAGGCTAAAATTAAATAAATAAATTTTTAAAACCTCATGCAATTTAATATAGTAAAGTGTATTTTATTTTCCTTAAGTATTTGCTTAAGGGAGGCAAAAAAAAAAGTCACAGGGCAGGCAGCGCTTCCCCTGGTCTACCCTACTCTGCTGCCGTAAGTTTTGCTCTGAGATTCTTTATGCTCAATTGATCACTTTGATT
This sequence comes from Uloborus diversus, assembly GCF_026930045.1. NCBI lineage: Eukaryota > Metazoa > Arthropoda > Arachnida > Araneae > Uloboridae > Uloborus > Uloborus diversus. The sequence goes on along the minus strand of NC_072734.1, from coordinate 80,518,005 downwards.
GAAAAGTATGCACAAAAAATTTTCAAGTTCTAAGAAAGTAAATTCAGACTGTACTTTAGTGATGTCAGAAAAAAGTAGAACGGAGTTCCAAGAGAACAGGAGAACATCTCTTGAAAGTTTTTCGAATTTCAAATTTAAAAAAGTGATTTTACTAAGGATAAGAGAATGGGGGGGGGAGGAATTTGGAGGTAATATAAACCGCCTAGGGTCTCCAGAAGAGTTAACAAAACTGACATCTTCAACCGCAAATTTGAATAAGTTTTTTGCAGAATTAAGGGAAAGGGGGGGGGGGGCGGATTACTGACTTATTTTCAGAATTTAACAAAAACTTTTGAAGTGAAATATTATTAATTTTTTTAAAGGATAGATTTTAGTAAGTACTGCTTCCGTAATCTCTTTTGTTTTCAGGGTATACACTTAGAAATGAGCATTACAAAAGTTTCACTCAAAAATCTATACATATAATAAAATAAGATGTTTGTGTGTGTGTGTGTGGCGCGCATCCCGGGAAAACGGTAAGGCCTAGGAAGATGAAATTTGGTATACAGGTGTAGTTTTTGCTGAAGTTGTGCACATCGGGCTTCGATTTTTGATATTTTAATTAGAAAAAAAGTTATTTAATGTTTTATGTGATTTTTAGCACTTTTTAGTACTTTTAACCTCACAGACCCCGAACCAATCGCGTCAGACAAATATTTTTGGTACTATAGTGTCGGAAATTTAATTTTAAATATGATGAACAAAAAAATTTTGAAGATAGAGTGATTTTTGTATTTTTTATGAATTTTTGAAAAAACCTTTAATTTGCATGTTTTTCTGGGTTTTATTTTTTTCTAATATCATCCTGCGAGAAGTATCAAAGCCTCACTTCTGAAATTTAAGTTGGTAATAGTAAAAACATTTCGCCCTCTTCAAAAGAAAAAAGTTCTTAAAAATACGCAATAGTGTTTTTTTTACAATTTTTTAATGCTGAACACATCATGTCCTTTCACGCATCAGTCGAAGAAAGCGTTCTTCAATCTTTTATGCCTGTGACGTCACTACTTGGGTTTCGATTCGAAATTTACGATGGAATCTTAATCGCAAGCAATGTTAATCTTTTTTTTTTCACTATATAGCTTACTTCTACATTTTCTGACGTGATGACCACGTGTTTTTTCGGCAGTGCTTGCTTTTTTTCTTTCCTTTTTTTTTTGTTTTATTTAGGGATTGCATTTATTTCTTTTTCCACCCCCCACCCCCAAGCTGGACCTTTCGCTGTATCTATATTACGTTACATTTCATAGTTGTGCACATTAATTCAATAAAAACAGCGAGATTTTTTTTATCTTTGTCAAACGCTACATTTTGCACACTACGGGGAATTTGAGCTTTTTTTTTTTGCTCTACTTAAATAAAAAAAGCGTTTTTTGAGTGTTCTCTGTTTTTATTAGGAAATGGGTGAGGAGGTCAAAATAAATAGAGATGGATAAGAAAATGTAGAGATAGATTGTAAAGGTAGATAGCCGCCGAAGGCGGCAATCTTGGCGTAAAAATGTGAATGGCACAAAAAAAAGATAGAGATGGATTGATTAATACTGCTGCCAAAGTTATTTAAACAACCGCCGAAGGCGGCAAACTTGAAGTAAAAAGGTAAATGACAAGTTAGCCAAACAGCCGCCGTAGGTGGCTGCTTGCACATTGGATGTCAATGCCCCCCCTCCCTCCCCCACATACACCATGACTTTGAAAAAACAATGCTTTCACATAAAAGTGGAAGTACATTTTGTTATTTTTCGACCAAATTTGCATGAAGAGTACGTCGTTTGTGTCTCCCCTCCCCCTCCTTTAAAAATATTCCAAACGACGAAATTGGAGACAGATCTAGAAAATATTTTATTCACATTATTAATGATACAGATAGATATATATTGATTGACACCACCACGAAATTTATTTAAGCAGCCGCCGAAGGTGGCACCCCTGGCGTAAAAAGGCGAATGGCGTAAAAAGGCGGACCAGCTGGTCGCCGCAGGCGGCTAGTATAAAATAAAATTAAACTAACGAAAAATGCTGCAAAAGCTTTTGCTTTTGCGAGTCATAATTTTTTGTAAAAATGAAGAAATCTGCGATTTTGCAAGCTTAAAATTTCGTGATTTTTCTATGAACAGTATGAAAACTTATTATATAAATAAACTGAAAAAAATTGTTTGGCTTCAATGTTCGCGATTATAATGGGATCGCAAAAATAAGTGCTTTTTCAGCATTTTAAGGTAGCATTTTTTACTTGGAATGCAACAGACCAGGAAAATGAAAATTTCAAGTGAATAGTCTGTTAAAAGTACTGTTCTTACCACACACATTAAATTCTAGTCTTTGTTTTTTTATTAATGCATTTTTTCTTCTTTTTTTCCAAAGTTAATATGGTACACCCAGGCTCGGACTGGCCCGCCTGCCAACCTGCCCGAGGGCAGGTGCGCCCTCCTTACTATTTAAGATAAAATGCAATGCAAACCCCTTCGCTGAAAAAAAAAGAAAAACTTGTCTTGCAAATTCAAAGCAAAATTTTTCTGGTTGATTCGAAAGCTCTCATACCCTCACGTCATTTTGAAGCTTCGAAAATTTTCCTCCGAGCCCGCTTTTCCTAATGTCATCAAAAAAGTCACCGAGTCAAAGAATGTAATCGTCAAAAATTTTCCGTTTTTTGAGTTTCAATTTCAAAAATTTGCCGGGAAAAGTTCCTTCTATCCCATCCCTTCCCGTAATGTTTCCAAACATGATCAACAATAGCGTTTTTAAGACTCCTATTTCAAAAAAAGAAAAGGGAGAACCCTTCGAATCTTCAATCAAAAAGACTTTCTGGAACTTTGATTTCGAAAACGTTCTGGAAGAAAGTTTCGAATCTCATTCTTTTCCCTAACGTCATCAAAGATGGATGGCAATAGCGTTTCAGGATTATAATTTTTAAAAAAAATCCTGGAGATGAGGCCCCTAGACCTTTTCTCTTTATCTTCCAATATCATCGAAGTTAGTCTATAAAACTGCATTTTTGAACTACATGAACAAGTGTATTATTGCTGGTAGAGTCTGTAGTGATTTCTGTTTGAATACAGTCGTCTAGGCGATTGTCAGTGAGTTTTTCTACACTTATTTTTAATGAATTTCATAGTAGAAAAAATGAATTTCATATAGAAATGTAGCAGTGCAATTTATAAAATAATGACCAAGTGACATTAATGTCGCCTAGTAAAAAAAATATCGCTCAGAAGATGTGAAATCAAACCACTGGTCAGCTTAAGAAATTCTGAATATACTTATCCACTATTTTTTTGTAAATTGCCGTTTTTGGCACTTTATTCAAAAAACTAGTGACAGTCCCTAAAGCTCATGTCTTCTTCTAAAAGTTAACAAAGATGGGCTACAGTCAAGTTTTTACAATTTCAATTTCGAAAAATTTCAGTGGGAAGTCAACAAAATCTGTCCTCTCCCAAATATCAACAAAAATCATCTAAAATTGTGTTAAAACTTCTTTGTAAAAATATTTTTGGGGAGGAAGAGTTCTGAACCCCATTCCTCCTCCAATGTCATCAAAGATGGTCCTTTCAGCTGCGTTTTTTGAACCAATGTTCCGAAAATGTTCTGAATTGTGCCGAAAAAGGGGATGAACTCTCAAACCGTCTAAGACTATCTAAAACTTCGTTTTTGGAGATTTAATATCAAGAAGTTATTGTGGAAATAAGGATACTGAAAATCCTTCTTTGACAGGCCCAAAGATGGCAATTAATCGTGTTTTAAAATACTTCAATTTCATCAAAACTCAAAAGAGGCTCCAGTTTTGCTTTAAAATGCAAATATTGGCCACTTTTGACGACGTTAAGGAAAGAGGTTCGAATCTGCCTCCCTAAAACATTTTCGGAATTGAAGTTTCAAAAAGGGAATTTTAGACGATCTTTGGTGATGTTAGGTGGAGTTTGGAGGGCTACTTCCGAGCAATTTGAAAAATTTAAATCTTGAAGAAGTGATTGCAGACATCTCAGGTTGTGTTATTTGGGGAAGGAATGGATTCAGTAACTTTTCTCTGATAATTTTTCGAAACTTAAGTTCAAAAAAAGCACAATTTTAGACGACCTTCAATCATGTTAAAGGGAGGGGTTTTTCAAAACATTCCCCGAATTTATTTTCAAATAGAAGTTCTAAAACGCAAGTTTAGAATATGCCTTTCGATGGAAAAGGAAAGAAATAGGTTCGGGGCAGGGCTGTCGGATTTTAGCCGGGCCAAAAAAAGCCGGCCGGCTTTTTTTGGTTTAAACCACTTTAAAAAGGCCGGCTTTTATTAAAAAAGCCGGCTTTTTTAGAAAAAATACTTTTTTGTATTTTTAGTGTGATTTAATCAAAATGAAAATTATATATCATTAATGCAATTACTACTCTTTTAATAAAATGGTTAAAAATTAGACAGTTAGATAACAATGTGCAGTACAAAAAAAAAAAAACATAACAAAACAAACTATTGCTCTATATTATGAAATTATTGAATGGAATTTAAATGATTAGAAATTATTTTCAGTTCAAGTATTCAAAAGATCACAAAACACTGCTGCTTTTAGTACCAGTCATTTGGTTCAGTTTTTAAATAACAGTATACTCTTACCTTTTTTTCTGCTTTTGTTTAATCACCCAAACAGTAAACCACCAACACATTAAAATTTTGCTACATCACAAAAATAGAGAAAAAAAACTTATTTATTAGGGACATGATCCTTTTTGATACAATTTAAATTATTATAAAGGAATGTTTCACTATGTATATAAAAGATCACATACGACTGCTGCTGTATTAAATAAATTACCAATCATTTGGTTGAGCCTTTAAATATCGGTACACTTTCACTAATTTTTCGGCTTTTTCTGCACCTAAGCTGTTTCTGACTTTGCTCCAAATAAAGCCATAATTTGAGAAAATCCTCTCAATGGATGCAGAAGATGGAGGACAACTATGTAATTTTATAAAAAAATCACAAAAATCATCAGATATTGAACTCTTGGTTTTTGAAGCCTTGATTTTTACTAAATTCCACCATTTTCTTGCTGGAAATTGTTCGATAACGTTTTCAGAAAAAAGTAATGGTGAATAGGTTTCGGAATCTTTTATCTTGAATTTTAGTACACCGGGTAGAAATTGAGGGTACTTTTCTGCAAGCCACATTTCCGCTTCATTTTCCTGTAGATTTGTCAATCGCTTGCCAAAGTATTTGGGATCTGTCATGTGAGCTAGCAGATGAAACGGCTCAATGTGTTGATTAAATCTTTTTCTAATTTTTGCTTCATGGCTTTCTAAAGATGAGTCTCCTATAACATTCAACCATGTCTCCACTGCTTTCGACAAAGTAGCGTTGTCGCTTTGAAGTTCATTGATTGCTTTTGAAATAATTTCAAGCTGCTTACGTAGGTAAACAACTTGAGTATAGATACCAACATTTGTCAGTATACTTCCAATCTGCTGATCAAACTCATCCAAGTGCTCTAATCTGATTTCATTATACTTGTGAAAATTAATGATGAAAGTTCTTAGACATTCATCTTGTGAATTCCATCTAGTGTCATTGGGTATCTGAGGCATTAAGCCATTTTTCTCCTTTAGCCACCCATGAGCATTGTGCTTATTCCTGAAATATTTTTGCACTTCTAAGAGATGTTTAATTAAACTATTTGGTATGATGTCTTTAACACAAAGATTTAGCATGTGTGCTGAGCATCCATAAATCAAAAGTGACTGGTGAGTTTCCTGAATTTGATTTCCCATAGCAGTCATCTTATTTTCATTATCTGTACAAATAGCGAACACTTTCTTATTATACTTGATCTCGACTTCCTCTAGTGTTTCCTTCGCAAAATTAGCACAAAACTCTGCTGTTTTCTTTTCCGAACCACAGTCCATAGCCTTGAAAAGGTAAGATTTAACTCCGGTATGAATACTGCAGGCAAAAATTGGGTCATTTTTTACACTTGACCATCCATCAAGGATTAAAGTTAGAGCTGCTTCATCGACAAGTTCTTTCTTTAAGCAGTTTTCAATATCATCGCAAGCTTCATCAAGTAATTTCCCCGAAAGTTGATGCCTGTTAGGAGGAACGTAACCAGGTCTTAAATCTTCAACCATTTTTTTAAATTCTACATTGCTTGAAACATTGAAAGCTATGTTGTTTGCATAAAAAAATCTAGCAACAGATTTATCCAAATTTTGTTTCTGAGATGCTGTTGTAACTACACCGTAAGAAAATATGGATTTCTGCTTTTGTTCTTTGCTTGAAGAAGGAACTTCTGCACAGTCATTATTGCACTCTTCAACTCTGGGCACTTTAGTAGGAGGCTCAATCTCTGCAATATCAGTTTCTTCAATAGTCCTAGAGGCAATATTCCTTTTGCACTTTTTTAAATGTTCTTTTATTCTTACAGCTCTTTTGCTAACAACAGTTTCGCAATGTTTGCACTTCACTTTTGTGCCAAATTCAGTAAACTCATTCCATTCTGAAGCTTGTTTTCTCCCACATCCTGAAGCCATTATAACTTTGGGAAAATAATAGTGATCACTAAAAATTTGAACTGAGCTACTCAAAGGTTCAAAATGGTTTTAAAGCAGAAAAGAATTGTGATACCATTTTCAATCTGCAATTCCATTCTTTTAAGAGGTGCTATTTTATTGGTTATTGGAACTAGATCAGTAACCAATAGTTGTCAGATAGATTTTTTATTCCCCCAGACTTGGATGGGAGGGTGACCTGTCTGCCCTTCCATTCCTGAAAGGTACCCTTCTTCCCCTTTTATTTGTGAAATGGTTCTGTTCTTGCCTGTTTGATGAGAAACCAGAACCCTGTTGATTTTGAACACAAAAGTGAATAAAATGCAGCAGTACCTTCCTCACTCTATTTCTGCAATCTTTCTCTCCTCCCCTCCCCCCTCCTACTCAACTAGGATTGTCATTGACTATTGCTCATTCACCAGCTCCCCAATTCTGGAACAAGGAAGGAACATTCTTTCAGGATAATAATAATCTGCCACCTGTTTTTATCTTTAGTTGCACCTTTAATACTTTTGTATATCACTGCTCCTGTCACTCAAACTAGAGGATCATTCCCATTGATATCCACTCTTTCTTTCTGACTAGCCTCTGCTGAATTCTGAGTAATTGTAAGTTTCTAGAATTGCCTTGAAACCACTAAAGAATACTGGTCATGACCCTCCTTATCACCTTACAAATAGTGCAGAATGGGTTTCTTTGTCCAATTGACCTCTGAATGCAATTCCAATGTTTATCTTTTCAGCAGAGTTTAAGTAAAGGGAAGGTGTCTTTTTCCATTTTATAACATTTCATTCAAATTCAAAGCAAGTAATTCAGCAATGATGTATTTTATTTACTATTTATCTACTTGGAAATAAAATAATTAAATTCATTTGAAATAAATTATTTTTTAAACTTTAGAATATAAAAAAAGTAAGAGTTCTGCATTTTAGCAGTGACCTGTTTTTAAGATCAGCTGACCTGTATCTGCTCCCTTCCCCCAGGCGCGCTTTTGATATGAAGTCCTGGAATTATTCAGCTAATATATGATAGCACTTAATTTTGAAGCTAATAAATTAGTAATATTTCAAGCATCAGTTCTTTTCTTCTACTAATCTTGGTTTTTTGCTAAATTCAGAAGGGTGCCATTTGATTATTTTGTAGTATATGTTTTTTTAAAACATAGAATAGTCTTTAAAAAAATAAATACTGTACACACAAAAAATACTATGCAGATGTTGTTTTAAGCTGTAACACAATCATTCAAAAGAAACAATTTGACAAAAAATGAGAAATTTTTATCACATTTCAATGAAGCATTTTTTTTTTTTTTTTCACTGTCTTCCTAAGAAAACTGATTTTTTTTAAGTTTAAATTTTCCCAGTTTGTTCTGAGTCACTATACTACATACTTTCTTGTATTGTAATCAAAGATAAACATGTTTAAAGTCATATTGTGGTCTCTGAGCAACAGTAGGATATCATATTGTTATTTCTGGGATTAGATGTCTTACTGTTGCTCTGAGGCGACAATATGGAAGCACTTTTCCATGCTGAAGGTGGATGAGTAAGCAACAAAAGCGTAAGGATTCTCTCAGACATTTGAAATCATTTGCAGTTTTTGTTTGTATATTCTTTTTATCACCATATTTTCAGCATAAGCATTGCTTTATTACTTGAATTAACATTGGTTATCCTATTAAAATGTAAGGAGGGCATTAGTATAAGTAGTAAAGTATGTAATGCAAAAAAGGCAAAAAAGACCGGCTTTTTTTAAAAAAGGCCAAATAAAGCCGGCTTTTTTAATAAAAGCAGGCCGGTCTGGCTTTTTTTAAAAAAAGCCGGCTTTTTTACAGCCCTGGTTCGGGGACCGGATTGGATAGATCTCTATATTTTAGTTGTGTTAGATAAAAATGATGCGGCAGTCGCCTCCCCCCAAAGCAAACGTAAATTAGAAAGTAGTTTGACGTAAGTTAAAAATTCATCCACCCCTCCTTGAACAATTTCTGAATCCGCCCTTGCTTACAAGAAAAAACAAGTACCATTGAAGATCTTTATGACTGTTAGAAATAGTTCCCGAGATTTCAAACCAATCAAAGTTAGACTTAAGTTAGATATTGGAATCAAAATGCTAGTAAAAATTCTTCATTTCTCTCACTTTTTATACTCGAAACACTTTTAACCTTCATTTAAACTCTTTCCTCGGAAAAAACAAATTTAAAAAAAAACTCTTTTTTTTTTCTATTTTGCTGTTCTTTACGTTTAAGTTTTCACCCCCCCCCCCCCATAGAATCCATTATCCAATAGCTCCCCTAAAATGATCGTCTATATCCTTTCCGCACTCCCTCCCCCCCCCCCCCGATTGGCATGCGCCTTCAGAAAAATTGGGGTATGCGCCTTTTTGAGGATCCAGTCCGACCCTGGATACACCCCAATATATACATTAAAAAGTATGGGGAATTCATCATCCAGAAATCTAAACAATTCTTCCCACGGATTTTCCCTGTATTTTTTTTGAAAAATATACTATGCTTGTTCCATAGGCAGGGATGTTCTGTGAGTTCACACAGGACAGAGATATCAAACTTGCGTGCCAACTCTTCTTCAAAAAAGTGAAAGAACTAGTGGTTATCGGGTCGATGCAAAAGGAACGACGGGTGTGTGCTGACATAAATTGTCAGACAAACGATATTGGTGTAACCAAGATGACACAATTGTCATCGAATCGGTAGGTGGTAAAGCATGTTAGTGCATTTTGCGTGAGCCGATATCGGATGAAGACAATCCGGATGACGACAATCGTGCACGATTTACCGTTGTCTTATCGGTAAGTGGGAAAGCGCTCTGAGAGAACTGAATGTCACAACATGGACACCGGGTCAACGAATAGGAATTTACAACATTCATTTTTTCCTGATATTTTGGAGTCGTTTTTAAAATTGCTTTTATAGGGTTGTTTGTTTTCTCCCATTCTTTTTGCTTCCTGGCTTCTGATTGATTGTTCCTTGCAGTGTACCCCTGGGTCGACATGTATATTGTTGGTTAGTTTGTTGTCGTCCTTTGCCATTGGTTCACCCATTTGGTGAACCATTGGTGTCCACATAATAACCTCCAGTTCTCTCACGACTTTCTTCTTGTGTGGTGAGTTTTTTTGCACTGGTGAAGAAGCTCCATTGTAGCCTTGAAATTGCTATAAGCAGTATTTTTTTGAGAAAACACAGCCTATAGCTTTATTTATTTTGTCGTTATCATTTACATAACTTTTTATTATGTTATATAACACTTTATTTACTTTGGTTTTTCACTTTAATTATATCATAGCACAAAGCTTATGTGATCATTTTTCGTTAAATATAGTTAAACAATAAGTTGAAATACTAATTAAAGCACATCAAATGAACAGTTAAGTTATATCACAGCGTATATAAATTAAAGATTATAAAATTTCTTTACAGAAGTTAATGGTAAATTATGTAGCTAAGAATTCCTATGTTCACTACTACAAAGTATGAGCTCTTCTAACAATTCACTTTAAGACAGTATTAATGCAGTTTAAAACTAGGAATAACCATTTGTTTTACAGAAAATTTCATGAGAGAAAAAATTAAACTCACTAAACAAAATATTAAAAATTTTCTAAGATCAATTAGTTACATATTAAGAATGAAAAATATAAGTGATCAGCAAAAAAATTTTGATGGATCTATTGAAAATAAATAGGATAAGATAACATAGGATAGGAAGAAAAGGGGAAAAATTTCTTTAGCAAATAAGATATTTGTCTCACCGAAAAATTTCTTTGACGTAACCCATCATTTCAGGGCCTATTCCATCACCAGGAAGCATACTAACCATGAAACGTCCACCATACTTGGCATTAACATGATTGGCCTGAAATATATATTTTAATAAAAACAATTACATCATTATCAAACGATTTTAAATTGTTACATCATGTAGTACCATAAATTTTAATTTCAGTTGAAAAAAAAAAGACTTAAATTACAACATTGAAAAAAAAATGCTACTAAGCTTTAAAAAATACATAAATAAAATTTATTTAAAAAAAATAATAATAAAAAAACTAAATCTGAAGTAAGCACTTAAATAGGTTCAACTAAACATACAACATTGATGTCAATGTTTTTTTTTTCTTGTCAACGAACATAGAAATCGATGTTTCCATTCAGAGTAAGAGAATTAGAAAAGTATTAAAAAGTATGTGACACTTTTCTCCGCACGCACCCCACCTCTTAGCCGTAGGCCTTAGGTTCCACCGCCCGGGGGGTCCGCGTAGCGGGCCCCCCGCACGGCTGAGTGCGGCGGTCGATAGTCGTATCATGCTACGGACGCGCTTGGTACTTATTGCGCCGGGGAAGGTCCCCGTGCTGGGCGTCAGCCCAGCTGGGAGTTTACCCCTTAATGTGTGGGTCTTGCTCACCGTGAGATACGGTATATCTCCCCGTACCTCGTTAGTGTGCCATGACCCCCTAAAGTATGTGACACTGATCAGAATTATGTAATAAGGAAATCAACAGATGTCTGTCCAGGATTTTTCAAAAAGTCCCTTTTATCTGAAAAATTGAATTTTTTTTTTTTTTTTTTTGAAAAATGAAGTAATTTGAAATTTAAAAATTTATGCACTTAATTATACAATATGAGACCCCAATTTCGGAACCCCAATGTCTGGATGATCCAAAAACTGGCCCTTTTTCCTTAAACATTAAAAAATTAATAAGATTTAAAAAAGGGTATACATTTATATATTTTATTTTATTTTTTAGTTTTAAAAGTTCAAAATTGTTAAGGTTCGTTTAGCAGTTTCTTGTTGAAAACACAGTATTTTCAGGTCAGCTTTTTTTTCTTCAATGCTTTGTGATGCCATGTGTTATGCTTAAATAAGCATTATGGAGTAATTGTGTAGCAATCTTTTAAAATCCACTCTCAATTAATGATAATATCTTCGCTGTACAAAAGTACAAAATTATTTTTAATAAAAAGATGATTTATTTATTGCATTGATCGGCACATCGCATACCAAAAAAAAAGCAACATTCGTGAACTATATGCCACTGCAAATTATCCCCAATTTTTTGCATAATAAAGGATACTTTCATTCAAATGGATCAAAACATAAAGGAAATTTAGCACCAACGTTCGTAAAACCAGTTAAAGGTGAAAAATGAAAAATGTCACACAACAGGAGAGACCGGAAACTTCGAAAATTGGGAAAGGTCACAGTCCTGAGCATTTTTGATTTGGGGTCCTATACCGTAATATATCAGGGGGGGGGGACTCAGTTACTATCAATACGCTGTAAATCAAAACAATACTTTCAGTTTTTTTTCTTCTTAATTGGCAGAAAGTTGTCACTGTATCACTTGAAATACTTAAAGTTCTTTTTTTTTCCTTCTTTGTTTTGGTTCATTATTCTTTTTAAAGTTTATTTATTTCATTTTTCAGAAGATTTGCTCTCAAAATTTGATTTTCCTTTGTTTTCACAAATTTGCTGATATTCTCTGCAACATTTAAAAAATCTTGTTAAAAGTTCAAGGCTTGTTGAGTCATAACTTTGCAATTTTTGGTTAACTATGAAGCTTTGTATCATAGTAGAACGCAGCATAATCTGTGGACGAAAATAAGGTCATGTTTGAAAGTGCCATGATATCCAGAATAAGTTAAACAGCAGAAATCTGCAAACGGGGTCTTTTAACTCTGCTAAAGTGTTTTCTGTAATTCGTCAATTATTAAGTACACAGTTCTTAGAATTCTACGGTACAAACATCATCGCTAAATAATCATGATTTGTAGAACACTCTGGCAATGCAACTTCAAATGGCATACTTTGGTATTGCACACAAAAAGCACCACAAATAAAAATGTTTCCATAAGTGGAAGATTATTTACGCAATTTTCATTATGTAGAATCAATCTATGTAGAATGAAAAGGATAGATAGCTCAAACAGAAACAAAATTTCATTTCACAGGTTCATATTTTAAAGCAATACATAATGAAATAACTTACCTTCTAATATATTCCATGATTTTGAGCATGAAGATAGAAAATTTGAATTACTAATTATGTAAGATTTAATCAAAAATTCTTGAAATCGAAAAATTTGAGAGCAAAGTATACATTTAAATGCAGAATTTGATCACAATATGGAAAGATTACAATTTTGTATAAATTGTAACACTAGCAGTGCCAGATCAACGTTTTTAGGAGCAAGGGCAAAATCTTATAATTGCCGCCCTTACTGATGTTTGTTTAAGGTGACCATATGTCCTGTTTTGAACGGGACAGTCCAGTTTTCAGGTTTTGACAACAACCTCTCTTCCCAAAATTTCAATGGCGCAGTCTGCGCCATGACCCCCCTCCCCAATTGGGCACCCCTGGCTAATTATCACCTTTCTCCGAATATAACTTGACATATTTTTTATTTAAACCAGTGATCATACTAGGCCATGAATAAGATGCATGAAATTTTTCCCGAAAATATTTTTTTGGGAGTGTCCTGCAATCCAAGCCAACTGCCCTACCTTATATCAGTGGCTAGCTACAGCCCTTAGTTGTGTCATTGGTAAAAATGTCCATATCCGTAAACGCGGATCTACGTGTTTAACTGGCTTGCCAGAATGATTCCTGAAATGTTCAACCATGACACCAGAATATCCCATCCCCCCATCGCAGGTACTCAAAAAGGAAACCAAGGGTTGATTGTGGACTCAAGTAAAATTTTCTGAAGACAGTGTGAAATTTTCAGAGACTATGAGGAAGATCGACCCCCCACCCTGTAAAAACTTTTGAAATACGCAAACAAAACTTATTGAACAAAGACATTTAACTTTTGCTTTTTTTTCTAAATAATTTTTCAGATTTAAAATGTGCTGTCAACCCAAAATTTTTGGAAACTTCGGATCACAAACATCCTTGAAGGGAACACTCCCATGGCTGGTTTTTAGCACGTATTAGATGGCAGTTCATTCTTAATGCGATGGATAGATACTAATTTTGAGAATAAACCAGGGGCAATAATAAATGACCTAAGCAGATAAATTTAAACATTTTATTTTTTACATGTTAATATTTATTAGTTACTTCAGTGAGAAAAAATACTTTGAATACAGAATAAGAACTTGAACAACATTTACATGTATTTTTTGTTCGCTAGGACTTTTTTTAGAACTGTTTTTTGGTTTTAATGCGGTAGTAAAAATCCTTACAAGAGTGGTGGGCTTCCAAACGAGTGGTCCTTTGTTCGGGTCCTAGTCGGAACGAAAATCGCCAACGTACTTTCATTTTAGGTTTAGAGAAACAGGTCACAGTGCAGATAGGCTCCAATATTGTAAGGCAAGGCGTAAATTTAAGTATTTGGTACGGATTCAGAAAAGAGAGTTGGAGCAAAGACTGGCAGATAACATAAACAGGAATCCCAAGAGGTTTTTTGCATACGCTAATTTGGGGAAAGTTCGAAATAATCATATTGGGCCACTGGTTGATGAGCACGGAATTTTAATTCAGGACAATAGTGATATTGCTAATGTTCTTAATAACTTTTTTTCGAGTGTTTTTAACCATAACTGTATCTCAACAGTTGACACCAACAAGACGCAAGCTATAGTACAGCTTGAGGACTTTGTATTTTCCAGGGATGACGTTTTACTTCATTTGAAAAAAATTAAAGAGACTAAGGCTCCGGGGCCAGATAATATTTATCCGAAAATTTTAGTTGAATGTGCAGAGGAATTAGCAGATGTAATCGCAAACATTTTCAATGCTTCTTATAATTCGGGGACAGTGCCAGAGGACTGGAAGCTGGCTAACATTACACCGCTCTTCAAGAAAGGGTCTAAAGGGAGTGCGGGAAATTATAGACCTGTGAGTCTAACTTCGGTGGTTTGCAAAATTTTTGAAACATTGATGAAAATTAAGATAGTAAATTTTCTAGAGACTAATAATCTATTGACTAGTTTTCAGTACGGTTTTAGGAAAGGTAAATCTTGTGCAACTAATTTATTACATTTCTATGACAAAGTTACCATGGCTTTGGACAATAAGAAGCCTGTAGATGTTGTTTACCTTGATTTTCAAAAAGCTTTTGATAAGGTACCGCATGTTGCTCTACTTAGCAAATTAGCTGATATAGGAATAGGAGGGAAAACTTTCATTTGGGTAAAAAATTGGCTGACCGGAAGGAAACAAAGAGTAGTTGTAAGGGGAAATTATTCTAACATGGAAATAAGCGTATGAGATATCGTTTACAGGGTTCAGTCATAAATCAGGCAGAAAATGTTATGGATCTGGGTGTCTTTATAAATCAGGACTTCAAGTTTAGTCAACAGTGCAGTATTGATAGTAACAAAGCCAACAAAATGCTTGGGTTCATCAATAGATCTATTTCAAACAAATCTAAGAAAGTTCTTCTGCCTTTATACAGGAGTTTAGTAAGACCTCATTTGGAGTATGCTGTGCAGTTCTGGTCGCCTTATCTGAAGAAAGATATTTTTGTATTGGAAAGGGTTCAAAGAAGGGTAACTAAATTAGTAAGGGGACTCTCAGATTTAGATTATGATACCAGACCTAATAGGCT
Organism: Uloborus diversus; assembly: GCF_026930045.1. Classification (NCBI taxonomy): domain Eukaryota; kingdom Metazoa; phylum Arthropoda; class Arachnida; order Araneae; family Uloboridae; genus Uloborus; species Uloborus diversus. The sequence continues at coordinate 80,502,876 of NC_072734.1, read as the reverse complement.
TAACATGTATAGCCTAGAGCAAAGGAGAGTCAGAGGGGACATGATTCAGTTATTTAAATTTATCAAAATGAAAGATATAAATGGATTAAATTTTTGCGGGGAAAGCAGGACAAGGGGTCATTGTTTTAAGCTATTTAAATCTCAGGCTAACTTGGAAATCAGGAAAAACTACTACTTTAGCAGGGTCGTGGGCACTTGGAATAGCTTACCGGAAGAGGCGGTAATGAGCAAGGGAGTGGATAGCTTTAAGAGGGCCATTGATCTTCATTGGGGACTAATTAATTGACTAGGACCAGCCTAGCTGGGCCCAGAGCCTGTTGCTGGTCGTCACATTTGTATTTGTATTTGTATTAAGCGGGGTTCCTCAAGGATCAGTGTTAGGGCCTGTTTTGTTCATTGTCTTTATGAACGATATTCACTAAAATATTTCTGGGAACATGAACTGTTTTGCTGATGATGTCAAAGTTATGGGGACTGTAGAAAATGAAGAACAAGCAAATCAGCTGCAAGAGGATCTAGATCATATTACGGAGTGGGCTGATAAATGGGGTATGGCTGTTAATGTTGGAAAATGTCAAGTGCTACATTTAGGGCATGGAAATAAGTGTACAAGTTATTATTTGCAAGGTTCAGTCTTTAGTCAGGCAGACAAAGTTACTGATCTGGGGGTCCTAATAAGTCAGGATTTAAAGTTTAGCCAACAGTGCAGCATTGCTAGCAACAAAGCCAATAAGATGCTTGGGTTTATCAATAGATCTATTTCAAATAAATCTAAAGAAGTTCTTCTGCCCTTATATAGAAGTTTGGTAAGACCCCATTTGGAGTATGCTGTTCAGTTTTGGTCTCCTTATCTTAAGAAAGACATTAATGTATTGGAAAGGGTTCAAAGGCGGGCTACAAGGCTAATAAGTGGACTTTCCCACTTAGATTATGATTCCAGGCTTAGAAGGCTAAAAATGTACAGTCTTGAGCAAAGAAGAGACCGAGGGGACATGATTCAGCTGTTTAAATTTATTAAAACGAAAGATGTTACGGGGCTAAAGTTTAGCACTGAAAACAGGACAAGGGGTCATTGTTTTAAGCTATTTAAATCTCAGGCTAACATAGATATTAGGAAAAATTATTATTTTAGCAGGGTAGTGGAACCTTGGAACAGATTACCGGAAGAGGTGGTAATGAGCAAAGGAGTAGACAGTTTTAAGAGGGCCATTGATCTTCACTGGGGATTGTAAATTGACTAGGACCAGTCTAGCTGGGCCCAGAGCCTGTTGCTGGTCGTCACTTTTGTATTTGTATTTGTATTTGTAAGATGATTCAATATTAATTTTACAAGTCTAGGATGTTTCAAATGACAAAGTAATTATCCAAAATAATCCTTCGCAGTTAATTATTTTTAGACTTTTTTGGTCATCTAAACAATTTTAACTTTTTTCGGGACCTGAAGTAAATAAAACTGAATAAAGCCGAAAATAAGCCTGAAAACCGGAATGTCTGGCAAGCCTATTTTTAATGATCCAGCACGACTAGTACGTACAGGATCCCGAAATCTGTCAGACCTTGTACATATATAATAAGAAAAGAAAATTAAAATTAAAAAAATGTAATGGGAGACTACACAATCTCTTTATGTATAAATACACAAAAAAATTAAAAGTGGGTCATTTCACGGTATATTTGACATTTATGTAAAGTCCGTAACGTAACCTTTTTTTGCCATAACTTTTTAATTTACTGTTTGATTAGCATATTATTATTATTATTATTATTATTTTTTTTTTTTTTTTTTTGAGCTTTTCCTACCAACACACCAACTCAAATTAAGATAATTTGCAGATCAAACAATAAACTAAAAAGTTATGGCAAAAAAAGATCATGTTACAGACTCTACATAAATGTCAATAATAAAGTGAAATGACCCACGTGCAAAATTATTTTCATGCACTTAAATTTTTACTTACATGTAATGTTGCATTGTAAGTTGACTGTTTCGTGGTTGAATCAGATGTAGCATTCTGGAAAATAAAATATTTAAAATAAAATGAAGAGAGAGAAAAAAAGCCATATAATTTGAGACAATTATTTTATGAATATCGCTTATTATCCCAGTGGCAGAAAGTTTTGTAGCTGTCTGCGAGAAGCTTTTAGAACTTCATAATCTCTCTGCAACATTTCGGGAGTGGTTTCAATAAAAATAATAATAAACGAGTCTCTTTTTAAATAATTAGTTTTGAAATAAGGCAGGACCCCCCCCCCCCACACACACACACACAAAGACGATGGTGCACTTTCCTAAATTCTTTGAATCACTCCCCTTTCAAGAAAGAGACTCCCCCCCCCCAAACGGAGACCAAAATCTTTCTCAAATTACCTCCCCCTAAAAGTTTCAATGGTGCAATCTGATGACCCCTCACCTCTGTCCTTGGTGGGCACCTGACATTTGCAAACATGCGTTGGCTATTAAACAGGGGTCTGTCCAGGATTTTTCACAGGGTCCATTTTATTTGTGAAAAATCAATTCATTTTTTGAAAATATAAAAACGCCTCATTAAAGAATTAATTTTTTAAAAATTGTTTTAGAAGCCTATGATAAACAGATCATTAATATCTATAGACACAGTTGCAGCAAAACTAAAATTAAACCATCTATTCAGCATTTAAGATTTTGAATCAAACAAAAACAGAATTTCGTTTTAAAATCTTGAAATGATGGTTTTAATGGACATTTCATGAATTTGCCTTCATATCAGGGTTGGCCGGATTGGACCCAATTGGGTTGGACCCAATGGGTTTTTTTTTGAAAAAACCCAATTAAAAAAACCCATTATTTAGCCCACTTTTGGGTTTTTTCAAATTTTTGTAGAAGTTTTTTAAAAAATTAATTAATTTAAATACTTTTACAATTTAAACTTCTTTTTTATTTGTTCTTACCACAGACAATGGACATAAAAAATGAATTTTGAACTTAAATAGTATTTCTTAACTCTTAACGTCATTAACAAAATGCTTCAAAGATTTTAAATTAATATATTAAACTTTTTTCTTTAACTGGTCAATAAATAACTCAAATTATCTTGACTAAGTCATGTCACGTCTGATTTTCCCAATATTTGTAGATTGTACAGAAGAAACTACTCGAGCTAAAAGGCTTTCATGTGAATTATTTTCTGCAAACCAACAGGTCACAAATCTCGAATAAACAAGGTATATTTTTTAGAAATTAACAGGTTTTACAAACGGTCTGACAGAAAACAGAATAGGATGTACAGTATTTTCATTATCTTAAGAAAAAGTTTAATATTCCTTACTATTTACACAGAAATAGAAAAACAGGCAACATAAAATTCAAAGAAATGTCTTGATTAAGCTGGAGTTCAGTAAAAAGGGATTTAAAATACTTGAGGTTCTATAGTAGTTTTGCGTGACTAATAGAAATACAATAAAGTAAAATGCATAAAAAATGTAGTAATTAAAAACAAACAATAGATTTTATCACTCGAGAAGTAACTTTGCCCTAACTGTTGGTAATCATGGAAACCAAAAAATCTGAAACTTCACCATTCTTGGGTTCCGTTGTCTTTTTTACTTTTCTTCAGAAAACGCTGAATTTTCCAGCTTTTTTTACCCCAAGACAATTTTTGTGCTTTGTCCATATACTTACGCTACAATATGCTACAAGCACCCCACATTTTCCCGAAAAAAAGACAAAAAAAATCACATTTCTTTTAAAAAACCCAGCTTTAGTTGGTTTTTTTTTGGGTTTTATTTAAAAAAACCCAAAAAACCCTGGGTCCATGGGCTTTTTTAAAAAAACCCGGGTTTTTGCCAACCCTGCTTCATATGAAGCAAAAGTTGGGTTCAAAGAAAAGAGAAATTTCGATTCTCATATCGGATCAGTGTTGCCAGATTGGGGGAAATTTCCCCCATTTTGGGGAAATCTGGTGCTCTCTGGGGAAATTTTGGGGAAATGGGTTTTGAGGGAAAAATTTTTTCCTTGAGGAAAACCTGGGGGAAAAAAAACCTCGGGAAAAAATATTTTTTTTTTCGTACTTAAATTTGCATCAAGAAGTAGTGGGAACATTGTTTGTATCAAACAGCGTTGGGTTAGCTTTGCTCAACTTTATGGATTTCGCATTATGTGGAATACTATGCTATGGAATTCGCATTAATGTTCTGCGTGAGTAACTAGTTGATACGTGAAACAGGTAAAAATAAGTGTAATAAAGAGTGTTCTTGGATAAATATATACAAAAATCATAGTTTGAATGTACATACAGAAGCAGAGTAGTAAATGCAAGTAGAAAAAAAATATTTGGTTATTTCTTATCTCTCGGTCAGGCGCTTGTATTTATGACTAGTGGCACTCGCACGGCTTTGCCCGTAGTAGAAAATTAAAAGGTCTTTTGGTCACTCTGTATATTTACAAATAATGCATAATTTCTCATCAATTGGATTGCCCACGTTACGGTTCCACGTTATGATAACTTGGCAATTTACTCGTCCATCTTATGAGAATTTTGCTCGGGAAAATGTTCTTAAAATTGGAATAGAAAAAGAAAAAAATCGAATTTTCAAAAAATCGCTTAAAGGTGCTTCATGCTACAAACTAATTCTTTGCCAAATTTCATGAAAATCAACCGAACAATCTTGGCGCTATATGTGCGTTAGACATCCTGACAGACAGAAAGAGAACCGGACAGAGAGATATCCGAACAGAGAGACTTTCAGCTTTATTATTAGTAAAGATAAAGGAAGATATAGGGGCAGTTCTCAAAAGGTGGGAACAAAAAAGTTAACTTTGAGCAATTTCAAAAATTTTCGAATTTGATATCAATTTTGCTTTTATTCTATAGTATGCATACCTAGAACACAATATATGAACATGAAAAGACAGCAGGTATTTGTAAAAATTGTTAATTAGCAAATTAAATTAGCAGTCTGTAGGTAACAGATTTTGGACATTGTTGTCCTGTAGGTAACGGATTTTGGACATCATCATAATCTAAGTTTCACTATTTTTGACAACTGTTAATCTGATTTTTAACTTTTCCAATGAAAATTTTATTTACTACTTTTTGAATTTTGCAATTTAATGATAAAGAGGATATTAATGAAGTACTTGAATGGCTATACATACTGCTCTTTACATATAATAAAGTTTTGGAATGATTTTGAAGAAGTTGATGAAAGGTAGAAAAAACCTTCATGGAAATAATTATACAAACTTGTAGTTTGATTTTTTGGGACAAATAAGGAATAAAAATAGAGACAAATAAATACAACATATATATTTTTAAAGGAAAAATAAACAAAATATGCTTTAAGAAAGAATGTAAAAAGTGACATCAGTTTTAATAATGAATATTTTTTCTAATGTCATGAGAATTAAAACGATGTCTAAAAAAAAATTATTGAAAAAAGAAATTCGTATTTCTATTTGGAGATCGTTAAATTATGTTTCCAAAAGAAAGAAGAGAAAAAAAAATCTAAAATAATAAAAGAGGCGGGAAAAAAAATGCTAGTGCAGGTGATAAAGTCGCCAAAACTGGTGCAGCTGACGATTAACTACATTTGTCAAACTGAAATCCCCCTCTGGTAACCTTTAGCTTATCGTATACTGTGTTGACGCCAACGGAGGTTTGCTTGGCGATTTTCGCGCAAAATGGCTTTCGTTCGATCATAACCAGCCAAGTTTCTACTGTAATTTATGTATTGTTCAATGTGTAACGTTTTAGTTATGCAAAATACCAATGGATTAAAGAAGATAACATCATAATAATCTTTTTTATTGATGTTAGAAGACAGTGGATTATAAAAAAATTATAAATAAACGGACAGAATTATCGGCGTCAAGATCGTAACGCCATTTGGACATCTCACATGTACGTTTAAAAAAAAATATTTTTCTTCTAAGATACTGCATAAAAGCTTATGAAAACACTTTTAAACAATTAAAAACTGATTCTGAGGATCGATAAATACCTTTAAAACGAAAACATCATATACTTAGTTCTCAAATAATAGCATTGTAAAGATCGTAACTTTTGGACATGCATCAAATTTCAAACTTACTTTTTTCTAAAATCGTTTACAAAGTAAATAATCTGTCTTTACTTTTGTTATTTGTGTAAAATATTAACAAAAAATTATTCAGTGAAGATTCATGCCTTTAATTTTTTTTTGAAACGTATGGAAATAATTAAAAATTTTTTTTTTTAATGGTACATTTGCTCAGTTAACGTTTTGGTATGTCCAAAATTTTGCCATTTAGCAAAGAAAATATTTTTTAAGGGCATTTAAAGAGCTTTTTTTCCATAATTTATGTCAATTCTTGTCTCTATACAGCATTATAATTTACCTCAAAAATTTTAGAGTTAATTAAAATGAAAGTTATTTGGTGTTGAAGCTTCAAAGTTGAAGTCGGTGTTTGCTCCCACCTTTTGAGAACTACTCATAGATAAAGACAAAAAAAAAGCGAAAATGTGAAGAAAAAAAAAGTTGGGGAATTTTATAAGAAAATTTGGTTATTTGGGGGAAAAAAATTTTTCAAGAGACAAAAATATTAGAGGAAGTAGATTCATTTTATGAAAATATTAGTAGAAAAATAATTTTTGCATTTGGGGAATTTTGGTAGAAAACATCGCTTTTTGGGGAAAAGTTGGAAGGGAATTGGGGAAATCTGGATTTGACCATCTGGCAACACTGTATCGGATGTAATCACCAATCAGATTGCATTTTTCAAAATGGAAGCAATAAAAGTATAAAAACGGTAAATAAAAGTTTATTAAAATAAAATAATTTTACAATTACCATTTAACAGGGGTGCATATTGAATTTTATTAATATCACGGACATATTTACCGAAAATTCGGAGTCGTGAAAAAAAAACAAGATGAGTAAAGGTTTAACGCCAGAACTAAAGGGCGATAATTTTAAAGCTGGTAACCATATTTGAAGCGATCCCATTTCAATGCGCTGATAAATGCTTTTTTTCTTTTTTTTTTAAAAGTCATTAACGGGAAGAAAAAGTTCTTACACTGCGTTTTTAGAGAACTTTATAACAACACCATTGCTAATGATATGATAAAAACAAACAAGCAAAATTATTCACTATGTTAGTTATGTATCGCTTGCATCACAGAAATGTGCTACGTTTTTTTTTTTTTTTGTACACACAAATATGCTTTATTTTGATTTCAGATTTGCTTTTTCAGCAAATAATTTGAAAAAGATCGTTTTGCTTTGGTTTATAAGTGTGGCAGGCTTGCAAACAAGAACAATCACATGTGCGATCATTCTCTCCCTGCGTCAGGAGTTCATTATGTCCATGTCCGACAGTTGCGGACAGCTTTAGTTTTTTCTTTTCCTTCACTGCGGACAGTTTTTTTTTTTTTGCGGACAACTTTTATTTTTTTAGCAAGGACAGAACTGTCCGCGATATGGTTCCGTTGTCTGCGACATTGTCGCCGTGTCGCGGAGTTTCTGCCACTGGGCTTATTATTAACCCTTAACAGGGGAGGTGCGGTCTCACCAAACTGCTCAAAATTCATCCGATCATGCCTATTTCATTTACAGGCTGATTGAATGGTTATTCCCAATAGCTTATTATTTTGCAACCTTGAACACCCCTTTTGCTTATCAGTATCCTAAGGCAAGTGCATCTGGTTTAAATTTCATTGCATTCTTTAGAAGCGGTCTGTGAGACTGCACCTCCCCTTCAGTGTTACTGAAGGGGAGGAATTTTCGGCACTAGTAGACATTAGGTTCTTAACGTTAGAACCCCGGATATAGGTACGTTTATCTTACTCGCGTTATGTGGATAAGATGCAAAATATTAGATGAGGTTGAGAGTAGTTTGAAATGTTCACAAACATTATACAATGATGTTCTAGGAACAATGAAGGCTGAATTATTCCTCGAAATACAACGCAAAATACTAATATTTAAAGGTTTGTCAAAATTTTCCAGTAACTTGATATAATCAATTTTCTGGTACTAAAATATTCTGTATATATTAAACAACTAAAATGAAATCATTAATAAATATTAGATTCATTTTTATTATGAGTAGTTAGTTATTTACTGCAGCATATGGTTTTCACGAAAACTCTTAAGACTCTAGCAGAATTTCCTCGGAAAAGGTATATTTCAAATGCAAATCGAAGTTCACAAAATTTTTTTCCCGTGATAATAAAAGTTCAAGAAACATCTGAGAGAAATTACAGGAATGTATCTTAATTGCACGATTTTTAGGAATTTTTTAAATAGAGCGGTCTCTGAGACCTCACGTCCCCTGTTACGTCCTACTTTTTCACCTCCCCTGTTACAGGTTAAACTGCAGAGATCAATAAACGTACTAAAGGCACGAATGTGAATTGAAAAACAAAAAATACTCTACAATGTCAAGATTACGGAACTTTTTATTGAATCAAAATGTTACAAAATTAAAGCATATGACATTTGACCTCTCTCTAAAGCTGAAAATATTTGAAGGGCAAAAAAATAACAGGGATGAATTGAGTAAGTTTAACAAAGCATATAATACTTTACCCGCAATTCGTAATTGCTAAGCAACACTGGAGAAATTTGTCTGCTTGTGGAATTTAAAAGCGATCTTGCAAATCGTGAAACTAACATTTTTAAATTTCTTAAAACGCAAAACTCGTGTTAAAAAAAAAGTTTCAAAACAAAAACTTAAGTCGAAGTAGAAGTTTTGAACTACATGAGTGAATGAGATAAAAGAAATATGTCTTTAATCCGTTTAATAAAACTCAGAAATCACAGTATTAATGTATTAAACGGTGAGAAAACACAATTCTCTTCGTCTATTTTGGGTTGCGTTCGATGAGCACGACCGAGAGCGACCGGTTAGTTGATCACGTGACAACGAATGATCACGTGCTCAGATCAACCAATGAACTGCTTAGAATGGGAACCAGTGAGGTAACCGGTTGATCATAGAACGCTGCGGTAAGTAACCGGTTACTTACTGGTTAACCGGTGAGGTTCGTCGAACGCACCCTTGTTAATACATAAAGCTCGGTCACAAAAATTGATTAAATATAACTGTAACCATCAGATATTAATCACGAGATGCCAACGTACTCTGCAAAGTTTGTTTGGGTTTTGAACTCTAATGTTTGCAAACTGAGGAAGTAGGCATGTTTAATCGAGTTAAAAATGCCTTGTATAATGTTGTCGGAGGAATAGAAAGTTTTCCAGCTATTAAAGATGGTGAACTTAATGATAGGCCGCCCTTAAAATTTCGATATACTCGTCCAACTTTCCTACAACTAACAACAGATGATGAAGTACAAGTTTCAGCGGACCATGTAATACGACCCATAATTGTTCCAAGAGACATTACAAAATTGCCTTGGAACTCTGGTTATGCAGAGTAAGAATTTGAGGTTTTATGATTCGCCTAATTCTTGAAACCCTTTAAATAAAGGATTTTATTTCAAAACGTTTCACTCCAACTGTTAAAAGTTTCAATTCGAGGCAGCTTTTACATTTCTTTCGTGTACAGATCATATTCTTCTACTTTTTTGTCATTCAGCATGGTTCATGTCGTGCTGTATGTATGGTCATGTCGTCCTTTGTATTTTAGTGTCTTAAAATTTTGGTGAGCCTTTCAGTTACTTCTGCGATCACGATGCAAATTTTTAAAATCGTAATGCGAGCTAAAACGTTAAAACTAGATGCCCAGCATAAATCCTTCTTTTTTATTCCACAACACTCCTTTTATGACAAACAAACATATTTTTCAGTTGAATTTCTTACCATGGTGCGGAGTTTGGAGGGAAATTGACAAACTCCTACTCCGAAAATTCTAGAATGTTGGGTTGTGACCAGGGTTGCCAGACGTCCTGGATTTCAAGGGACAGTCCCGTATTTTGAAAAATTTTCCCGCGTCTCGGGGAACTTCCATAAGGGACTGCTAAAGTCCCATATTTTAGCTAATAACAATATTTTACGAAACAAGACATTATTTTAAGGGGGAAAAATAGAGTAAAACAAAAAATATGAAACAAAGCAATAAGAAAACTATGGCAGCAAACGCAAAAATATTTTCGTTTCAATTTGGTTTTTATTTTGGCGGCAGACCATGAAGAACCGAATGATTGCTTCCTCTTTGCTCATTAACAAATGTTGGAAGTATATCTCTGCGCATGCATCGTCAATCACAATGAAAATTGTTTTTACACTTTGGTCAGCGACATTTTATATGGTTTAATTCTTTGTTATGATTTAATTTTTCAGATTATTCATGAAGAGATGTTCTACGTCGGAAAGCACCCCTTAAAAATACACCAAATCCAGTAAATGCCCTCAACCAAAAAAATCCCCCCCCCCCTCTTTTCACTCCTAGAAACCTGTCCCGTATTTACTGTGCTTAAATCTAGAAACCCTGGTTGTGACTCCATTATCCCAAAATAAGTCTGACATTTGAAGCACTGGCAGAGTTGTGGACTTAGAGGTCCACAATCAGGTAATCAGGGGTGATTGTGTTCCGGATTTTCGGTATTTACATCTTGATTTCCGGTATCTTCATCTTCGAAAATACCGGAACCATCCTATATTTTCAGAAAAACCCACTTTTGTAAAATTTAGGTCCATGTTTAATGAAACGCCGAAAGTCCAAATTGAAGACGTTTCGTTTGGTATAAAGCGTAAGCTACCGTCATGTTTTGCAATCTCTATGGTAATTATTGAAGAACAGCTGGGGCGAGAGATTGAATAAAGGCTAGATAAGAAGAGAAAGGAGCGTTACTTTATATTTCCCCCTTAATATTTTCTTTTCAAGATGTCAAATATCGTTTCTCTGTTGCATATCTTAATATGCAGATGATGTAACTAGGGTTGCCCATTCCCCCCCGACTGTGATGGCACCCCTCAATTTTACCAAGCCCCCTTTTCCCTCAAGAATTGCCACCCACTAATAAAAAGACTTAAATTCTTCTAAATTAATTTCTCCAAAAGTTTCTGTGGTATAATCTGCTTCATGCCCCCCCCCTCCCGACACAAACACATGAAAATCCTTGCTGTAACTATATTATTAGATTAAATTGCTAAAATACAGTTGGCTCTCTGTTTAACGACTTTCAGGGGACCACGAAAAATCGTCTTTAAGTAGAAAGCGTCCTTAAATAGAATGCATTTAACACTGTAGTGGACCATCTGGGACCGTGAAATGCCATCGTTAAATAGAGAAAGTCGTTAAATAGGGAGTCGTTAAACAGAGAGCCAACTGTATTTATTCACCAAGATGGCCTATGGCTTTTCTCTGTTGTAGATGCTAATGTAATAGGCTTTACAGTAGAGACGTACCGAGTACTCGGTAACTACTCGGTACTCGGCCTATTTGCCGAGTACTCGGTACTCGGCCAAATTCTGATCAGATACTCGGCCAATACCGAGTAGTTGCAAAAAATTGAATATTGTCCGATACTAAAATTTATAAAAAAAGAGCAAGCATTATATTCTGCAATCATTTACAATTAAAATTTATAAGTCAAATTTAAATTTTGAGAATAATGAACTTTGTAATGCTTCAATGGAATAAATCTTTATTTTAATGTCCCCAAAGTTAATAAAACTTCTTTATTAAAAATTACGCAAAAAATGTTAAGTATAGAAAATATGGAATTTTTATATTAAAAATGGATTTTTGCTACAAACAAAAATTAGTTATAAAAAATGTAAAAATAACTTTGCTTAAAAAATAAAACAACCTTAAAAGTACAGTGCAGGAACTCTGCAGACACGTGTTTTGGCATTACAAGGAATTCCTTTTTCAATGCACAAAATGGGGGCTCGTAGATTTAAAGGCATCCGACAAAAGTCGTATTTTTTTGTTGAATGTTTTTACATTCTTTAGCTCACATGTTATGCACTGAAAAAGACGTTCCTTGTAACGGGGGGGGGGGGGGGGGGGGGGGCAGAAAACAGGTGTCTGGAGTGTTCCTGCACATTTGTTTTATCTGCTTTTAAAAATTATTTATGTTTGGCAGATTAGAACTATAATTGATTGGTATACAGTGAAACCCCTCCTAACGGACAACCCTCTTATGCGGACAATTTTTAATTCCCCAGTTCCAATGCAAATAACATTATTAAACCCCTGTCCTGCGGACACCTCTATATTGCAGAAAAAAATTTGTCCTGTTAGTGTCCGCATTAGAGGGATTTTACTGTAATTTGTTTTAATTCCAACTTGATTAATCATACCTTTCATTTATTTATTTTTAATTTAAAAAATTATTTTTTTGTAAAAGTTTTGACACAAACAAAATTGTATATATATAATGCGTAATTAAATTTCAGCAGGAATTTAGTTTTAAAAACTATTATATGGACAAGGAGGTTTATACTACTATTCCAATAAGTTCAAAATTCATCACATGTGTGTCGGTGGTTCTTCTTAAAACAAAATTGGTACTTGGAACTCGGCCGAGTAGTGGAAGGCCGAGTACTCGGTACTCGGCCGAGTAATAAAAGGCCGAGTACTCGGTACTCGGCTACTCGGCCAAAGTGCTACTCGGTACGTCTCTACTTTACAGTCCCCCGTCCCCCATTAAATGTTGAATTTAACGACTTATATATATCGAAAATATCGATATTTGGAGAGCGATATATCTTGGCATTAAAATTCGGATATCGCCTAGCCCTATTGCGCAGTGATCATAATACATTCTGCCCCTTTTGCCCCAAACTTATTTAATTCTGAAATATTTATGCACTTTTAGAAAATGAATGTAATAAATGGTTAAGGATTCAGATACAATGGAGGAAAATAAAACATTCTTTGAAAAATTTTTAGAAATGAGAAAAATTAAAAGAATTTAATTCTCTCCATGCACATGGACATATTAAGTCCAATTAAAACTTCGAGTTTTAGCCCCAACAAATAATTATGTATATAAATAATGTGTGCATACATGTAATGTGTATACAGGGGTCTGGCCAGAGGATATTTGGGTCCGTTAACGGACCCTTCACAAAAATCCGATCAACCAAAACGGACCTTTCACAAAATCCCGATCAAACAAAACGAACCTTTCACAAAATCCCGATCAAACAAAACGGACCCTTCACATAATTCTGATAAACAAGATCGGATCTGTCACAAATTGTTTATTGAAAGATCAAATCTGAAAGCAAAATAACGCATATTTCTGTGTATAAACCGCATATTTCTGTGTATAAACCATATTTCTGTGTATAAACCAATAATTTTTGGAACCTTTTTTAAAGTCAAATTAGAGGGATCAGCTTGTACAAAATCGGCTAATTTTGAAAAAAAAAAAAAAAAAAAAATCGGCACTCTTGGGATGCTTCTGCAAGCGATAAATAATTGCTACTGCCAAATAAATATAATGGTTGTTTGTTTTATCACAGCTAATTAGCAGCGGTGTTGTTGTAAACTTTTCTGAAAAGGCATTGGTAAGCACTTTTCTCTGCTCATGATTTAATAAACAATAATAATATATATCTGCGAAATGAACTTAGAACTGCAAAGGGATAGTAAGGGTGAGGAAAAAATAAAATATGATCGTTTCAGATAGGGTTACCAACTTCAAAATTATCACCACTTAGCCTCTGGCGTTGAACCTTTATAATGACTCGATTAGAAAATATTCTCATCATTTTACCAGCTTGTCAATATTTGCGTTTTTATGGTGCGGTGGTGCGGTGTGATGTTTAATTGTTATTTTGGGAGAAAATTATATGAGTTTTGATTTTTCCATGCTAACAAGGATGATTAACTTTAAATAAACTCTTTTAATTACCGTTTTTTTTTTTCTTTAGATGTCTACATTTTGAAAAATGCAATCTTTTAACATCCGATATGAGAATCATATTTTGTTCTTTTTTCAAGCTAACTTCGCTTTATTAGGATTCACATTAATGAAAAGTCTCTTTATTTCTGTTAGAACTCTCATTTCAAGTTTTTAAAGCAAAATTCCATTTTCTGTTATGAGTCAAAAATTAAAATGCTGAATAGATGGTTTATTTTATTTCATTTTTTGGGTCAACTGTGTCCACAGATATTAATGATATGTTTATCATAGGACTCTAAAATGCAATTTTAAAATAATTTTATCAAAAATATTTCTTTTACAAGCCGTTTTTATACTTTTGATGCCTTCACTTTGAGAATTGCGATCTCTTTGCATCCGCTATGGGAATCCGATTTTTCGAATTTTTGATGATTATTACGCTTTGTTAAGAGGTAAACAATTGAAATATCTTTTTATTTTTGTTAAAATCACGAAATTTATAAGTTTTAAACGAAATTTTGTGCTTTCTAAGAGTGTCTTGGGTCAAAAAGTTGAATGCTGAACCCTATTCTGAATTTTATTTTATTTATTTATATTTTTGTTACAATTATTTTAAGTACTGTACAGAAATATATCTAGTATAATTTAACATAATGTAGAATGGTAGATAAATATTGATACTTGAAAGAGCGATGCCCCCCCCCCCCCCCCCCCCCCCCCCCCGAGAAATATCAGAAAAAAATCCAGAATGATTTTCTCGACGTAGGAGAGGAAAACACTCAACTTTAAGTTTATTTGATGCAGTTTGTGCCATCTCTAAATTCTAAAATTTCGTTTTAAAAAAAAAAAAAAAAAATTTTTTTTTTTTTTTGCAAAATTTTTTGATTTTTCACAAAATTAATTCATTTTTCACAAAATTATTTGATTTTTCACAAAAAAACGGACCCTGTGAAAAATTCTGGACAGACCCATGGTATATGCATGCCCATCAAAATACTTTTTCTTGGAAAAAAGTTCAGGTATTTTTCATGGAGTCACAATCACCCCTGTAGAATGTCCTACTCCAACTCTTAGAATTTTAAACTTTTGACCCTGACTCTGACTCCTTTACCCCAAAATAAGTCCAACTCTGAAACCTTATTCTTACTAACTGAGGGTAAAAATTATTTTTTGAACATTGTCTGTATTAGAAATAAAATAAAACCTTTAAAGTAAAGTTAGCTTTGTGCTGAAAAGTACAAGTCAATATTGCAGCATTAAATTGCTCAAATTTGAAGGGAACTGGTGATGTGTTTTTCAGGGTTTAAAATAACCTTTTGTTGAATGCAAAAGAAATGAGCATAGGTGTGAAAAAGGCATTCCTTGACAAGTATAAAACACATGTCTTTCAAGGTTGCAATTTAGTGTTAGGACATTATCTTTTATTGTCTGCATTATTGCTGCTTTTATTGCCCTCATAGGCATTTTCTTATAGTTAATTTGTTAACAGTGTTATTTTCCTTTATCATTTTTGACTGCTTTAGCAATTTTTTCTTTTCTGTTTAAAAGTGATTCAAGTGTTCTTTCTTTTTAAAGTATAACAAATATTTTTTATGATCTAATATGAAATTTGTTAAAGAAGTACATTTATTTTGATAAAAGGTCACTAAATTTCCCAATTTGGTTCTTTTTTCCTTCTCTACTAAGGAATGGTCTTGTTCCAGAAATGTTTGGCAGGTGCTATATTTCTGCAGTCGGACTATCTTTAGTTCATAAAATATTCTGTACATTACTATTACCAGAGGAGTGACTTTCTTTTCTGTTTTGTGTAGCTTAGCTTTAGATGTTGTTTAAAAAATTGAATGAATATTTTTGCTACCCTATATTAATTTTCCATGTAAATTTACATTGTTTTTTGTTCAATTTCTGTTCTGTACATGTGTTTAAATCCTATAGAGCAATCAATGCTGGGAAAAGTGTTAGAAATGAAGATCAAGGTACAACAATAAGAGGAGTTTTATATACATCTTCTGCCATTTCGGTCAAACATGATATGACTGTGCCACAAAATCCTGTGAAAGATAATGCTAAAGAAAGCAATGTGGAGTCAAATGAGACTGAAAGTGCAGAATCTAAGTCAGAAACAGAGTCTCCTATTCCTAATAGTGTAAATAATTCAGATGATCCTAAATTCACCACACCACCTTCTACACCTGAACAGCCTCGTAAAATTGTGGTACGTATGTAAATTTTGAACTGCATGCTTTTCTTTAAGCACATATTACTAGGTAACTTATCTGAACAGTTATATAAAACTTATTTGTAATCTTAAGATACTTAAGATTTTTTTTATTTGTATATCTAATACTCAAACTTGTACCCAATACTCAAACAATGAAGGATGAGTCTACTTAATTTGTATCACAAGCATAAGTAACTTAAATGAATGCTCAGAATGAACCTTTTTTAAATCTAATTCTTAAAGATGTTTTTTTAGAAATTTAATTATATTTTTCTAAGGAAGACGTTTTGTATGCTTTCTTGGTGAAAAAGGTAACCACTCTTAGAAGTTAACCAGGGGTGTCCCCCTCCCCCCCCCCCAAAAAAAAGCAAGGGCGCACCACCACCTAAATTATGCAAAGACCCCCAACTCCCAAAGCAAGATGCCCCCCCCTCAAATCGGAAAAAATACCCCTCAAAACAATCCCCTTTAAAATTTTAACGGCACAGTCTGCGCCATGACCCCCCCCCCCCTTAGGTGGGCACCCCTGGGTTAACAAAAATTTATGTATTTGTTATTACGTCGTCGACCGTCAATCATGTTAGTGGGAGATGTTTTTGAAACATTGCCCCGGAATTATTATGACATTTAAGTTCTACAGCACAATTTTAGAATAGCTCTTTCAATGGAAAAACGATAGAATAGGTTTGGGGACCTCCTTGGAGAAATCTAAGCAATTGAGTTGTGTCAGATAAAAATGGTGTGCCCTCCCCCCCCCCCCCAAAAAAATAAACATGTGTAAATTAAATACGTAGTAGAGGTTAGTTAAAAAATCACCCCCCCCCCTTGAACAATTTCTGAATTCATCCTTGAGTCATTTGTGGAAAATTAAGAGTTTACTGTTTTTATTTATTTATTTTTTGTTTGGCCAACAGGTATGATTTCCAAAATTGGTAATGTATTGAAATGTTTGTAGTTTTTAATACTGTATGTTAAATATTAGGATTTAAAGATTTATTTACATAGATAACAGAGAAATACAAAACTAGCACACCATCTATACTTTCACTCTAGTATGGATACATGCTATTGTGATCAATAATGAGTGGTTTTTCAAAAAGAAATTGCTGATATTTTGTTTTATTTGTATCACTTTTAATTTGAAAAAATGTTGCTGTTGATTTATATGTGTGGTTATTTACTGTATCTAAATAGTTTTGTGAGGATTCTTGATCTTCATCACAGAATTATTAATTAAATGGGCAAGTTCAGCTGGGCCCAGAGCCTATTGTTAGTTGACACTGTTGTATTTATTTAAATTTCATTCATAATCATAATTATTCATGTAAAAATATATGCATTTTACTTTTAGCTAGACCATACCATTCCATGGATTTATTTTGCTTTGTTTGATGGACATGCTGGGTCTGGTGTTGCTGTGTCTGCATCAAATACCTTGCATAAAATAATACAAGTGAGGAAAACTTTCCTTTAACTGTATTTACCTCAGAGCCAGGCTAACGTAAGTCCAAAAGTTGCCATTTTCTGTTTATTAGTGCATTGTATGTATTATCCTATATAGCAGCGAGCCATGTGAACGTAATTCTTAAAAAGATCCTTTTTAGCTATCTACCAGTATTAAAAGAGCGCAAGTCCCATCCTTCGTGAATACAGGCAGACGTTTTTCCTCTCCTGTGAAGTAGCAATTATGTAACTTTGGTTAGTCTGGCTCTGAGGCACAGTTTTGAACATTTGAAATAAGTTAATTTCATCAAATAAATTTAATGTAACAATTTTTTTTCTTTTCAATATTTATTTCACCATAAGTACATTGATGTACAAATTTCACTCTATGTCCTAAAAAATATTCGTTCATGTGCAACATTTTTCGAAGAAAATAATAAGAAATTCTATAGTTAAATGTACTCCATATCCCCACTTACATTCATTGGTGGATCACATAAACATGCATGCCATGTACAGATACATTTGCTGCTGTGTAGATGTATTTGCAGTAGGTATGTGCATCCCCTGATAATCCTTATATATTACTTCTGTAGCCTGATTTTGGTTTCTATGCCAGATTTTCCTCAATTCTTGATCAATTTCTTTGATTTACACCTTATTTTAAAGCTTATGGTGCTGGCTACTGACGAAAAATAGACCCACGGTCTAAAAATTAATTTTTTCAGCCGAAAAACCTGTTTTAAGGAACCAGAATGAAGTTTTTGGTTAAACTTATAACTTTAACTTGCACTATGACCAACAGAGCTGAATAGCTTGTTTGACAGAGCATTCTCCTGGTAACCAGGAGAATAAGTGTTCGGGCCCACGTCCGGACAATCTGCATCAAAAAATTAGAGAAATTTCGCGCATTACATGAACACTTAATAAAATGAATAACAAGTATGAGGGAACAGAATAAATGAGAAGGAAACGCTCCATGCTGTTATGAAAACGTGATGCAATGTGGTGCTAAATAACTTCTGCATAATAAAGCTTTTTTTTTTTTTGTTTGTTTGTTCGTTTTTAAAGTTTTGGCTTCAGTAAGAAAATTAAAGCATAATGTAAGCGAAAATGTAAGTAACAGGTTTGAGATTTCAGACTACAATAAAATTGTTTTTTGTTCAGAAAAAAATAATAAATCGTATATTGAAATATATATTCTTCTAATGAGTTTTTGACTCTTTGTACAAATAAAAAAATTACTACTTCAATTTGAAGGGTAAAATATATATTTTTTCTTCTTTTTGCAAAAAAACAAATAGCTTATCACATTTTTACTACATTCGAAAAGCTACGCGTAAAAAAGAGCATAGTTTAATTTATTTTGTATTTTAACCGTGCTGTTAAATGATGAACACGTGCTGCCATCTAAGTTATAACGGTTCAAGCCGCCTGCGGTAACAAATTGTAAAAATTTTCAAAAATGAAAACATTTTTCTTCAATATCTTATCGTATTGTAACGGATTCGGTGCGACTTCCACTTTCTTGAAATGAAGACACAGTTCTTGATAAAAACACAGGAAATTTATTTACACTATGTACAGGAAAGATCTTCAACAACTGCTAAGTTATTCATCAGCAATTAAGCAATTATCACACAACACCGTAAACTCAACGTTTACACACGTATTTACTTCCAAATACGAAAACAACACAGCGAAATGCCTCGCTATAAACAGAGCAAAATGCTCTCGCTCAGTTCGAAATCCTCAATCGAAACTGACTGTTTATCCATCGCTAACGGCTTAAATACACCGAAAAGAATTTTCCACAACATTCTACACGTTTCCTTCGGCTTCCCGAAATGCGTAGACCGTTATCAATGAAAAGAAAAATAAAATAGGGGTCGTATATTTTAGCCATATGAAAAAGGGGTTGTATATTCATTACGGGAAACTATTTACAGGTTACGTTCCTACAATAATTACTATTTACAGAATTTGTAACATTGCCCCCTTCCTAAGGACTGCACGTCCCGGGCAGTACAATCCCCAGAAAGGGTGCCAAACTTCTATCACAAGTTCACAATTACACACATTAAATTATAACTAACAGATACAGAAAACACAATAATAACAAGAAATATTACTAAACATTAAAAGCAAAAATTATCTACAACTTTTATGTTATCAACCATGGTTGTTTACGTAATACTCATGAACTATGGCCATAGTATGGGGCTAACCGATCATAATGTACAACCCTAGGTTTTGCATTAGGTGATTTTTGGATCCTCACTACGACGTCATTTAGTCGGTTAACGACTTTGTAGGGTCCATCCCAATGCGACTGCAATTTGGGTGACAGACCTTTCCGTCGGATGGGATTCCATAACCAAACCTTGTCGCCTTCGTTGAATTCATGTCCAGTAGACCTTGTGTCGTATCGGGTCTTCATCTTCTCCGCCGCGATGTTGATTCGCTCTCGTGCGAAGTTATGAACGTCTTCCAACCGGGCCTGGAGATCCTGGATGTACTCCTCAGGCGATGAAGGCGCATCCGGAGGACGACCGAAGACGAGATCACAAGGTAGCCGAAGCTCTCGTCCGAAGAGCATCTGAGATGGGGCAAATCCGGTAGTCTCGTGGACAGCACTGCGGTAGGCCAGCAGGAACAAAGGTAACTTCTTGTCCCAATCCTGTTGATTTCTGGATACCATAAGCGAGAGATTATTTAGGATTGTGCGGTTAAATCTCTCCACCATGCCGTCCGATTGTGGGTGTAGTGGTGTTGTCCTAGTTTTCTCAATTCCGAAAATTTGACATAGGCCCTTAAACACAGCAGAGATGAAATTCCTCCCTTGATCGGAATGAATCTGCAAAGGTGTTCCGTATCTCGAGATCCAATGTTGGACTAGAGTCTCTGCTACGGTAGTAGCCTCTTGATCTGGAATGGGATATGCTTCCGGCCATTTGGTGAAGTAGTCGATGGAAACAAGAATGTATTTGTTCCCATCAGCAGTTCTTGGTAGAGGACCCAGGATGTCGATCCCAATTCGTTCGAAAGGAGCTCCAACGTTGTACAGATGTAGCTTCCCTCTGCTTCTCTTCTTCGGTCCTTTACGAGCAGCACAGGCGTCACAAGAATGGCACCACTTCTCCACGTCATCCTTCGCCTTGCTCCAGAAGAAGCGCTCCCGAACTTTATTGAGAGTTTTCAAGACACCAAAATGTCCTCCAGTCGCACTACTATGTATTTCTTTCAGAACATCTGAAATCCTGGATCGAGGAAGTAGTAACTGCCACCTAGATGTCTTGCCGTCGTCAGATTCCCATTTCCGGTGTAGCACGCCGTTCCGTAAATGGAGTGAGTTCCATAAAGCCCAGTATCTTTTTGTTGCAGGACTGAAGATGGAAACGTCCTGCCAGCTAGGGCGTCGACTGTCACTTTCCATGAACTCTAAAATTGGTTTTATGTCGGGGTCTTCAAGTTGATCTTTTCGAACTTGGTCATCACTCCATGGATCAGGTTCTGATGATGTTGGAGTCACTGTCACCTGATAGGCGGTAGGGCTAGTCGTTCCATACTGTTTCTCGATTCGGGAACAATAGTGGCAGTTCTCAGGACAGGGTCTCCTTGATAAAGCGTCAGCATTACCGTGAGATAACCCTTTTCGATGCTTGATCTCCATGTCATATTCCTGGAGCCGCTGTATCCATCTGGCTATCTGGCCTTCTGGATTCTTGAAGTTCAAAAGCCAAGTTAACGAGGCATGATCTGTCCGAAGCAGAAATTTTCGGCCGTAGAGGTAATGATGGAAGTGTTCTACAGCTTTCACTATGGCCAGTAACTCCTTTCTGGTGACGCAGTAATTTCGCTCCGACTTTGATAAGCATTTGCTCCAGTAAGCGATGACATGTTCATTTCCGTCAATTTCTTGGGATAAAACAGCTCCAATTCCCTCGTTGCTCGCATCAGTGTCCAGGATGAAGGATTTTTCAGGCTGAGGATAGGCGAGGATAGGCGTTGATGTTAAAGCCTCCTTCAGTCGTAGAAATGCATCTTCGCATTCTTTGGACCATTCAAACTTTTGCTTGCTCTCCGTCAGCTTATGCAAAGGTCGTGCAATGTTGGAAAAACCCTTCACAAACTTCCTGTAGTACGTGCAGAGCCCCAGGAAACTTCGCAACTGATGGATGTTTTCGGGACGACTCCAACTCCTGACCGCAGATACCTTCTCTGGATCGGTTTGCACACCCTCAGAAGAGATGATGTGACCAAGGTAGTTCACTTCCCGGCGGAACAAATTACATTTGGACGGGCTTAACTTCAGATTGGCTTCCTTAAGCTTTTGCAGCACCTTCCTAAGATTTGCCAGATGTTCTTCGAAGCTGCGTCCCACGATGATGATATCGTCTAAGTAGACCAGACAGGATTCGTAAGAGAGTCCTCTTAACACTGTCTCCATAAGACGCTCGAACGTAGCTGGTGCATTGCAGAGGCCGAAGGGCATCACTTTGAACTGCCATAAGCCTTGTCCAGTTGTAAACGCTGTCTTCTCTCGGTCATCAGGGTGTATCTCAACCTGCCAGTAGCCGCTCTTCAAGTCCAGGGTCGAAAACCACTTGTGTCCGGAAAGAGTGTCCAAGGTGTCGTCTATCCGTGGAAGAGGGTAACTGTCTTTCTTGGTGATTTCATTCAGTCGTCGGTAATCAACACAAAATCTGGTGGAGCCATCTTTCTTTCGGACCAAGACGATGGGAGAGGCCCAAGGACTGGATGACGGTTCGATTACATCATTCTCCTTCATCTCTTTCAGGAGGGTCTCAACCTCTTCCTTCTTGGCGAACGGTAGTCGTCTTGGATGCTGTTTAATAGGGAGGTGTTCTCCAGTGTAAATCCTATGCTGCGTTAAATTCGTACGGCCAACATCCTCCGATGTAGATGAAAACAGATGCTTGAAGTCGTCCACCAATTGTTCCGCAGCAGTTCTTTGATCTTTCGATAATGGCGCACTCCCAATTAACTTCGACGTCAAGGACTCAGAAGACACAGTCTCGGGGGAATTGATTCTTCTAATGATGCAGTTTACTGGAGTACAAGTTGCTAACACTTCACCTTTCCGGATATTCCTTGGCCTTTCACTCACGTTGGCGACTCTCACGGGAATTACATCCTTAGAAAGGTCCACAAGCGTAGATGCTACCAGCACTCCTTTTAGGCTATTGCTTAGGTTAGGGTATTCAATGAGTCCAAATCGAAAACTATTGGTTTCTTCAATGGAGCCGGGTATTAATGATTCTGACCTTGAGGGAATCGATAAATCTGTTCGGGCTATTATTTGATGAGCGGATTTTACATCACTTTCTGCGGGGAAAACGGCTATGTCTTCTCTCATCGAGTGCAGCTCATTAGTCTTGAAGTCGAGAGTGAAGTCATATTTCTTCAAAAAGTCCAATCCGAGAATGAAGGGGTCCGTGATATTAGCAACGAATGCCGTATGATGGTAGGTGGCATTCCCAAACACTATTTCCAAGTCCACTTTACCGTCAATCTCAATTTTGTCACCTGTCACAGTCTGGAGACTTACGCGTGGCGAGGTCCACAGCAGTTTCAATCCAAATTCACGAGCCACATCTGTCCTAATGATTGTCACATTGGCTCCAGTGTCAACAATCAGTCTGCAGGGGTTCCCATTTACATGTGCGTAAATGAAAAGTCCATCACTGCCACTACTAGAAGAGGAAATCTGCAGAGCTTTAGTGGTGGTGATTTCCTTCCCTCGCGTAGCTTGGCGAGCCGGACAACTCCTTCGCAGGTGTCCTTCACTACCGCATTTCCAGCACTTCTGCTCTTGTTTCTTTTGGGCTGTTATGCTGCTCAAATGTCTTGTCAAGTCACCGAGTTGTCTCTCAAGTTCAGCGAGGTGGGACGACCTGGAATCAGATTCATCAGCTTCCTGAGTCCGGATTCGAAGGCGATCCACACGGGTTGCTTCTTGGGCGGCCTCGTATCTCATCGCATACACAACGGCAGAATTCAGGTCTTTGACATCCGCCATCCGTAGAGCTTTCTGGATTTCCGGATCTCGAACCCCGTCGATGTAGTAGTTGAGTGCCAGGTTGTCTCGAACATCCGCAGGGCAATCGTAAAAAGCAAGATGAGACAGTCTCTCGATGTCCGCCGCAAGCTCTTGCAGGGTTTCCCCGGTTTTCTGGAAACGGGACTTCAACTGGAGTCGGCTGAAATCTTTCTGGCACTTCTCACCGAAGCGAAGCTCCAACGCAGATGTGAGGGCGGCGAAATCCAGGCGCTGGCCGTCCGGAAGGGTCTGAAGAATGTCCGCTGCGTCACCTCTCAGGGATGCTGCAAGATGGCAGGCCTTGGCAGCAGAGTCCCATCCGTTCGCTTCCGCCACTATCATGAACTGAGTTTTGTAAACCTGCCACGAAGTTTTCCCATCAAAGGTGGCAAGTTTAATGGACGGTCGAGCAACCGATGTGGGAGCGCCAAACTGTACAGAGCTGCTTTCCGCGGTCGCCAATCTCCTTTCCACGTCCTTAAAGATCTCCTCTTTTAGTAGATGAAATCTTCTATCTTCATCTTCAAATTTATTTTCTACAGCATTGAATCGGCTTTCAACGGTATTAAATTTTTCTTCAATAGCATCAACTCGATGCTCTATGTCATTAAATTTATTTTCCATCACAGTCTTTACCGAAATAAGGTCGTTTTTAATTTCTTCTTGGTTAGACGTTAAGTCCTTTTTCAGCACCGTTAAATCGCTTTTTAACTGGTCTTGATTTGCCAACATACTTGCAGTCAGATCATTTTTTAATTGTTCTTGATTAGCCGCCATATCATTTTTTAATTGTTCTTGATTAGCCGCCATATCACTCTTCACAGAGGTGATTGCGTCAAGAAGTTGTTTTAATTGTTCATCCATTGCGCGAGTAATCACCATAAAAATAAAGTCCTAATTCAAAAAAAAGTCTTTATGAAAAAATGTCCAAAGTCACTTACTCCAAGAAAGTCCAGAAGAAGCCCCACGTTGGGCGCCAAATTGTAACGGATTCGGTGCGACTTCCACTTTCTTGAAATGAAGACACAGTTCTTGATAAAAACACAGGAAATTTATTTACACTATGTACAGGAAAGATCTTCAACAACTGCTAAGTTATTCATCAGCAATTAAGCAATTATCACACAACACCGTAAACTCAACGTTTACACACGTATTTACTTCCAAATACGAAAACAACACAGCGAAATGCCTCGCTATAAACAGAGCAAAATGCTCTCGCTCAGTTCGAAATCCTCAATCGAAACTGACTGTTTATCCATCGCTAACGGCTTAAATACACCGAAAAGAATTTTCCACAACATTCTACACGTTTCCTTCGGCTTCCCGAAATGCGTAGACCGTTATCAATGAAAAGAAAAATAAAATAGGGGTCGTATATTTTAGCCATATGAAAAAGGGGTTGTATATTCATTACGGGAAACTATTTACAGGTTACGTTCCTACAATAATTACTATTTACAGAATTTGTAACAGTATATATTATTCCCCTCTCATTTTAAAACTTATCAGGGTGGCTTATGACGAAAAATAGACTTACGGTCGAAAAATAAAGTTTTCAAAAATGCCCCTTGCTGTTTCAAAACCTTGATGCAGCCTGTAGTTCTTATGCATTTTTTTAAAGCTAAGTTCTAATGCAGTTTTCCAATTTTTTACGTAGCTTTCGGCAAAAAAAAAAATGAAAAAAAAATAATAAAAAAAATAGCCTGTGTGTGTGTGTTCATATTTTAATAAAACTTAAAAGCACTGGACTTAGTTGTTCGGTTAAATTGATTTTAGTTTTTTTCGATAAAGCGTTCGGCTATAAACTATCTGAACTTCGGGCAAGTTTGGGCTGTCCGACATAATATCAAATTTATATTAGTGTTATGCATTACATGTACTCATAACATACAAACCTAATAAAATAAATGCAGTGGGAATGCTACTCGGTGTTTCGACTCCTTTATACAGGCTATAGTTATCATTCAGATAAGTCGATTGTTAATTGAAGAGTGTTCTTCCTTTTTTTAAGCTTTGACTACATCCAGACCACTCAGCATGATGTAAGCATAAAAAAGTATTAGATTTACCTAAAGGAAATCCTTTTTGTGCAGAAAAACATTTTCATTGTATGCTGAAATGTAGATGTTTCTAATAGCAGTGTTCGACCTTTTGTACAAATGAAAAAATACTACGCCAAATTAAAACTACGAGTTTCACTCAGTAAACCTTGAATTTTTTATCCGCGCGAATACGATATAAAGCATTAAAATTATTATTGACTTCATTAGCAAGAAATCATTTTCTACTCCTCTGCTTTCTTCTGAAAAAAAAATACATTTTGTCTACGTTCGAAAAATTACACTTAAAAAATGAACTCTGTTCAACTGGTTTTGGTTTTGAATTTTAAGAATTCAATTAAAAGAGAAATATGTGCAGGTATTTAAGTCGTAACGGTTAAAGCAACCTTCTATGTGAAATAGTTCAATATTCAAAGATAAAAACACGTATTTTCAATCTAATTTATTACTTCTCTAGAATGTTTGTTTCAATCGCTACGTGAGATCTTCGTCATTCTTTAATCAAATTCCATGCTTCACGAATAATTTTAATCGTATCATGCTGGTTAATGACAAAACATAGAGGCATGATCTTATTCTTATTCTTATTATTATTATTTTTTTTTTGGCAAAAAGCTTTTTTGCTGTTTTTTACTACTGTATTTGCCACAACCTGTTTTTTCACCTGCACAATTATTGCTTTTTTACGAGTCACTACTCAGCCACACTTTTAATGATATTTATGTTTGCATTGAAAATATGTATGACTGAAAGGTGAGCGATGATCAAATTATCACAACGTTGTATTTAACGAGGTTTTGTTACTGATGTCTTTAAATTACATGCCTTCTCTTCTGCGCTTACTTTTTTTCGGTTCTTCTTCATAATGTTCTTCCTTTGAAATTTTTAAAGAGCAAAATGCCTTATGAAACGATTCGAAGCACAGAGTTCCGCACGGGTCGACTAGTAGTTACTTAATATCAATGTTGAACATTGATTATTTTCAAAATTGGTTGATAAATTAATGAAAAAATTCACCTTTTGCTTTCATGGATACACGATTGCAAGCAAATGGCATTGTTTTACCAAAAATATTGTCTACCCACTAGCCTTGTTCACAACTTACTTTTCAACCGGTAAATCCCCTCTCTGGCTCCGCAAAAAACCCGATTGAAAAATTCCCCGTTTCCATGTAAAAAGAGGTTCTCCCATTGTACCAGAGGAAGCAGTTTTTACCCAGCATTCTTAGCAGATAGTAGACAAACTTGTTTTGCGTAATGCATTCCGGGTAAAAACACCGCTTTCACTCCAGAAGCTAGCAGGAGTAGAAAGATTCCACAAAAAACCCGCTAATAAATGGAATGCGGTGAAAAGTAGGTTTTTTCCGGAGTGGAAAGTGGAAAACGGCCCTAATGTTTTTTTTTTTTGTATACCTACAGTTAATAAGGTATGAAAAAAGATTATTGTAATTTTACTATAATTATTACACTATATTATATTATAATTACAGTAATTGTAGTTTTTAATTTTGTGCTCAAATACCTTATATTTTTACCTTGCTATGCTAACAAAAAGAAATTTGTACCTATTACTTCAGCTTGCTTGATTAATAATTAACTCTATGTCCATTGATATATATATAGAATTTATTATTATTGCAAAAAATATCTTGTGTCTATGCTAAAGATCTTTACTGTCATGTAAAATGTGAAATATAAGTTTGCTGCAGCATGAAAGTTAAATTAATGCAATGAGCTTATGCCTAAGACCTTGACTTTTTGTCATGGCACTGGGGAGAAATATACTCTACAACTTAAAATGATCTTACGTAACTGTAACATAGAATGTGTTTCAAATTGTTTGTCATCTTAAAAGCATAAAAATATATTCTTGAAAGTATATTTACTTCATGTAAAATTAAGCATGTTTTTTAATGTTACTTTATCTTTTATTTTCTCAGGAAAAATTACAAGATGTGGCTGACTTACTAATAATGCCCCAAGCTCAGTTGAATTTAGTTGCAAAAGGAGGTAATGAAAGAAATATCTCACAGCCTCCTGGTTTTCAAGGCTTTTCTTCAAACAGAGATGTTACTCCTGATTCTTTAATAGCAGGTGCTTTAGAATCGGCATTTTGGGACATGGTGACTATTTTATATGCTATGTATTATAATTGCATTGCTTCCTTACTAATGATAAAATTAAAAGTGTCTATCTCGCTGTATTTTGATGTATTTTCCTAAAGAACTAAAGAATAATTTAAAAATTTTTATTTGTGTGTAAATGGATATTTCAAATTATTTGTGTTGTCAGTGACTTCTACTTTTAAGGGAACAACTCAACTCATTTCAACAGCAGTCAGACAGTGAGCTGTTGTAATCAACAAGGTGTTCATGCAACTGGAAAAGTTATGCTTTTCAACCATGTTTGAAATTGGTCATGAAAATTCAAGATTTTCAGCAAAATATGCTCAATCATGGAAATTGACAATTAGTCATGGATTTTGAGTTTTATTAACATACATACTTAATAAACGTGTGTACATACTCGGGGCATTATTAAAGATTTTCTGGATAAGGCTTAAAATTTATGAATTTCAGCTGTTTTTTATGCTTTTACGCTTTTACTACTTATAAAAATCTGATTGCATTCACTGTCATTTTGTCATACTCCCTCTTGAAAATTTTACTCCATTTGCATCAAGTTTCACCAGTGTTTATCTTAAATTTATGAAAATTTTTGATGGTAAAATCAATCTTAAAAGTTAGATGTTTGTCTGAAAATTATGGAATTTTTGTTGATTTTTTTTTTAATTTAAGAAACATTGTCATTGTTCAAAGTTATGATGATTTTTCATTATTTGTACGTAGCTTTTCCTAAAATTTTGGTGATATCATGCAAGTTAATTACTAAATATCTATTTCCTTATTAATATTATAATAATAACTAACCCTGCTAAGTAGTAAAGAATAGTTGAAAGTTTGATAAGTCTTTTTCTTTAAAAATATTGTGAAAAATTTCTTTAAACAAATAATCCATGAATATTTTGAACTATCTAAATTTTATTTGAATTTAGTTGATTTGCTAAATGATAAAAAATTATCTCTGTTTAAATTGTTTTCTTTTCATATATGTGTGCTTGTTTCTGTAACAAAATGTTTTCGGAGGGATTTATTCCAAAATATTCTTGGCTCATTCAAAATTCGCTTATTCCTAAAGAGAAATTTTGTCTTGTGCTGACTATACATTTATTATTTTCAATTTATGTTTAATTTTTTTTTTTTTTAATGCAGTGATGCATTTTTATGTGATCTTGGTTAATGTTATCAGCTGGCTAATGTTTTTAAAACTACTGTCAAATCCACTTGTATCAAAATACATTAGAAAATCATTTTTTGAAAGCAAAACTTTTTATAAAAATTATTTTCCTTAAAATGGAAAAAAAAAATGAGATAGAAAAGTATATTTTTTTCTGTTTGAAAACTGTTGTTCTGAAATTCAGTCAAAATAGTGTTCATCCCTTCCTTCAAAATTCAACTCTATTCTTGATACTTCAAAAGAGAAAAATGTATCACATTGGCTGCAGACCAAGACTCTCTTTGTCAATTAAGTAGATCAGAAAAAAAATGAGGCAATTTTTTCTCCTCACTCTTGCCCTATCTATCTTGCTAGATAGATGACTTCCAAACACACACAAAGGTAATGATATAAAGAATAAATACCTTTGTGCTTGAAAATAAATGAATAAATTAACCAACATTTTGGTGACTTTTCATCCAAAAGCTCACACTTCTTTGCATTGAAAAAGGTGTTCCTTGTAGCACCAAAACATGTGTCTGTTGTAATTTTTGTGCATCAAAACGTTGGTTAATTGATTCATTTAACACACAGAGGTTTAAAAAACATAAATGCTGAAGAAAATTCCCTGCCAAGGGAAATCCTTACCTACATCTCAGTAAATCAAAAGTATTAGTTGACACAATTATACCTATGATTTTGACAACAGATTAGTATTCTTTATGAATTAAATATCTTGTGTTCATCTTTCCACCTTTTGCCTTTCACTTGCTTTCTTCAAAAAGCATTTGTAAAAGGCAACCCTTGAGCGCATCTTTCTATGAACCAACAAGTAAAAAGCATTCAAGGACCTCTCTCTCTCTCTCTGTTGTTACTCTTTTTGTACTTATCTTCATTTACTAAGTCAAAACTTGGGATTAAGTTCACTTGGTCATTTTTGCAAAGTTTCTTTCTTAATTCTGAAATGCTTCATTTCTTTTCTTGTGTGGCCTTAAAAAGAATCTTTTCTGCTAAGCCTTAGAAGCAGAAAGTATAGAGATCAGTTATCTACACCTTCTGAAATATCCTCAGTGGATACAATAATGATTATTGTCATATAGTATGTTCACTGTTCTTAAAACTAAAAAAGGGGGAATTCAATAAAATAATTATAATTTCTTCTGCTACACAAGCAGAAAAAAAAAATAATCTGAGTATTAAAAAGCATATTGTTTGGTTTTTTAAAAACTGGTTATGCTTTTTTCATACTTTATTGTCTGTTGTTTGTTACTTTGTTGAAACAAATTACAGGTACTACAAAATTTCCATTGTGTCCTATTGACTTCTTCACTAGGGGGTGCAACTATTTGTTTGTAAAGCTGAACTTCTGAGAAAAAAGTTGTATAGGTGTAATCTTTTCTTACTTTCAAGCTTTGCAATTGCAGCAATACCTTGACAATCCAAACTAGTCATGAATTTGGATTATCTGGATTTTCTCCCCACCATAAATTTTTCAAATTGAACTCTTGAAATGCAATTTCAAATTATTCTTGGAGACATTAAGGAAGAGCTTGGCGATCAGAGGTTATCCTCTAGGGAAGAGAATTAGCCCTTCCCTGCCCCCCCCCCCTCTGGCTACGCCCAAGCTTGCAACCAAAGAGAAAATTATTCCAAAGCGTATTTATCATCCTCAAAAAGTATCTTCAAAAAATGACAGCAAATTGCTCAAAGTATCTTTAAACATCTTATTCAGAAGTGTAGTGATACAGATATACTTAACAGAACTGTGTATATAGAAGTTGAATTCTCGTGTGAGGTTTAGTATCAAGTCTGTTCAGATTTTCATTGTTGACACATGAATGGAAAATCCTGTTTAACTCCGATAATGTACTAATTTCATATGGTGAAAGTGTCAACACTCCCTTTTATGACATTGGGAATAGTCATTTTTCAAAATGCTCAAGCATTCAATAACAGTACTAGTTTAAGTTATGTTTCTAGGATGGATTAGATGGTGACTGAATAAAAGTTTTGTATTCTTTGTACCCACCTGAAACAATCAAAAGCTATAAATAAATATTACTCCAAAACTCATTTTGATATTTTCTCTACTGTTCGTTCAGATGTAAATACTGTCAGATACAGATATTATCATTACTGATTAAAAGCTACATTCAATCTTATTTTTATTGACTTTTCGAATGCCTAATTTTAATCAAAAGAAGTGATGAAAGTTTTGTGGGACCCTTGACTGAACAGTTTAAGAGCTGGTTTACAAACTGATAAATTGCTTTAATTGGCTAAAAACAATTCCACTTTTTTAAAATGCAAAATTGATTCAGATTTTATGGTTTCTGTATTTTAAAAGTCTGATCTTTCAAAATTGTACTGCATACAATAAAAATAATCACCACGATAATTGAAAAAAATTTGATCTTGTTTTAATAATTTGATATATGTCTCCAAAATTGATTTCTGAAAATATTATTTTAAGGTATAATTTGATTATTTTTGATGATTTTGTCTTTTTTTTTCTTCTGCTCTCTATTTTTTATTTTCTTTCTTGCAAAAAGTTTAATGTTTTGCTGTTATGCACTTTTTACAGGACAGACTCATTTCCATTGATAAAAAACATTACACAATGACAGGAGGCTGTACTTCTTTAGTTGCTGTTTTTATGTTTGGCAAACTTTTTGTAGCTAATGCCGGAGATAGCAGGTAATTTATTTTTTCTTCTATGGTTTTTGAGCTTATAATCACTGCTAAAAATTAATGAAGAAAGTGTTAATTTCTTAATAATGAAGCATAGTTTTCTGTATTTACAGAGCTGTTCTTTGTCGTGGTCCCAAAACTTTCCCCATGTCAAATGATTTTACGCCTGAAACCGAGAGAAATCGGATACGTAAATTGGTAAGCCAAACATTTTTCAGTACTTACCATATTGACAAATTTTAGGTTCATACTTGGTTGTGCCCAGAAAGCTTTTAAATTTTCCTTGTTTCACAGAATCCTAAAAATCTTATTTCCCTTTTGATTTATTTAATAGGATTTAGTCTTGAGGAAATTATTCTCAGACTTATATGATTAAAATCATTCTTCTACCTTTCTGTAAATATGTAGAAAGAATAATGTAGAACATATCCGCAATTTAATTACATGCCTATGTAAAAGCATGCATTAATATGGGTTTTTTTTAATGCCCAAAGATTGCAAAGGAGAAGAGAAATTTACTTTTCCTTACCAAGTTTATAAAATTTGAAATATAACATAACATTGTTGGTGCCAATAGCAAGTTTAATAAGAAATACTTGTTCATATTGATAATTCTGTGCTCTTCTTTGACTGCCAGGCTGCAATCTATACTATTTCATCCTATAATCTGCTTCATACTACTATTGAATTCGAATGCAAGAACATTATCAATACTCTCCTAACTTCCAGTAAGGAGATCATTTTACAATGGATTCCAAGCCATTGTGGCTTATGGGGTAATAAAAATGCAAACACTCTTGCAGAAGAGGCTTGACCCCTCCTGTCCCCTGCAAATCTGCGAAGAATCAAACTTTTGCTCAAGCAAAAAATTCATGAACACCATACAAGCTCAAGCAGGGGGGAAATTGTTGGCAAACCGAGGGTTAATCTTTGCATTCCCAGGATCCTACCTTGAGCTATAGGGGTCTCTTCCTTCTGTCTGCAGACAGGATATGACCTCCTTCTGGCTCATCTACATTGCGTTAGACTGGTGGACTCTCTTAACTGCATTTTGTGTGACGAAGGAGTTAACATGAGTGGCGGGCACCTCTTTGACTGTTCTGCACTCCAGAAGGACCGCAATTCCTCCTTTTGTAAGATGCTCACCCTCCTGGAGATTTAGAGTTCGTATGCTCGAAAGAGCAAATAGTTGAATGTTTTACCCTTTTAATTATTTGAAGGATGTAATCAATATATATATATATATATTGATAATTCTTATGCTTTCTCTAAATCTTGCTTTTTTATGCGCTATAGATATTAAGTTAATAAATAATACATTTCTTTCTGGCACTATTATTCATATGGAATGGTTTTACAAGAAGAAACCCACAAAAATGTTCACAAAGCATGAAACAAATAGCTATTACTATTTCAAATTCTGACAGTATCCAAGCCATTAATAGACTTGCTCTTTTCCAGAACAAAATGTCTTGTTACATTTTAAACAAATTATTGAGAAAATGTCATTTGTCATCCTGAAAATTTCCTTTTAATTTATTTGCATGCTTGGTAGTTTTTCTTATGTTTTCTTGGGGGGAGGGGGTCTTTTTTCTGGGCTGCTCATTTCAAGGTATTTTGTGCAAATGAAAAGTGGAGTTCTGAAAAATGGGCTAACATAACTGACGACATTTATATTTAATTTTTTTTTTTTTTTAATTTTATCAGACACTCATTCATGGGGTTGTTCTCTGGCTTTCTGAGCAAGAGTGAATCCTCCAGCTTCTGATTTTGGTGAGCAGAAGGTGGCCAAAGTAATTTTCAGCCACACAAAGGTGGTCTAGGGTAATATAAAACCCTAAAATCCAGCTTTAGGCTATATTTGGTCTCTTAGGGGCAAGGGTGCCCATATGCAAAATTGTAAGGAGGGGCTCGGATATTTTCCCCATGGGGTTAGGGGGGTATTTTCTCCATGGAAACTGATTTCAGGACAGATTAGAGTCATTAAAATATTTTATTTTTAATAACTTATTCATTAATGACTGGAGAATAAAGGTTTTTACATTTTTGCAAAGAAAAAAGTACTAAAAGCAAGGAAGTTCTAATTTCAAAGGGGGGGGGTTGAGCCCCCTTTGTCCCCATATATGGGCGCCCTTGCTTAGGGGGGTCATGCTGGATCTGCATTTGCTTTCTTAAAAATGTTTTTTCGCCTGCTTAGATGCTAGCAGAACGAGTGCCATGTTTCAAGGAGGGCAAGATAGGCTGCATTTTAAAAAAACTCCAATGCCAATATAGAACTATCTATATGCTATAATTTAGCATTTAAGATGTGTAACTCTTATTAATGTTGAGTTGGGGAGTGAAAAATTTCTTTTAAATGTTCTGGTATTATTCACTTTTGATTTTACTAGTTTGCTACTTTTAAATCAATACACTTTTCCTTATATTCTTATTAAATTTTAGGGGCAGTTGCGACCTGAACTTCTTGGAGGAGAATTTACACATTTAGAATTTGCCCGACGTCCAGCCAGGAAAGATTTGGGAGATAAAATATTGTACAGAGATGCTTATATGACAGGATGGTAACTTTTCCTCTCTTATTTTCATCTTGTATTGAAAAATATTGATAAAATCATTCATGCACCTTACAAAGCAGTTATTCTGAATCATCTTTCATTTAAATTTGTACTATATTTTTGGGCATAAGCTCCACATCCTTATGAGAAAAAGTTTTAAAACTGCTGATGTGGCGAATACAACTCATGGCTCATATGATGTGTACGTTAGGGTGTCCCAAAAAAACGAGAGTTGATTTCTTCAGTCGCACACCCTCTTATATTTTTCCTTTTAGGTCAAAACAATTGTGGAAAAAGTTTCATATGATTTGAACAACAGCAATCCATGCCGACTTGCTTCCTGAAAGTATGCGTACTATGCTGAATCAAAATATTTTTTTTCGGAAGTTTGAAATTTCATGTTGTTAAAACGTTGCTCCTATACCCCTATGTATATCACAGAAATATCTTTCCAAATTGATAAATATTTAGGTGTCCAGCAGAAGACCTTAAATTTATAATTTTCTTCAAAAAATTGATTTTTTTCTATACATTTACATAAAAATATGAGATGTATTTTAAAAAGAAAAATATAAACAGTATACTTGGTGATTAGCGCTAAATATAAATGTTTGCTCTATTGCAATATTTAAGAACATAGTACTCAAACTATAGATTTTTTCAAGTTTAAGTATTTTTTTTTTTTATTCATTTGCAAATGTTGATTTGAAAATGTGTTCACCAATGATTTTTTAACTTGATATTTTAGTGAAATGTATGTGTAATTTTTTAAAAGATAAATAAAAAAAATTCCATTTTTTGAAGAAAAGCATAAATTTTAAGCCTCCTGATTTGCACCTAAATATTTTTTAATTAGGATAAATATTTTTGTGGTACATGGGGGGGGGGGGTGCTATAAGGGCAACATTTTATCAAAATCCAAAAAAAAAATATTCAGCTTAGTAAACAGATGGTTTACACATTCGGGAACAAGTCAGCACGAGTTGCCATTGTTCAAACTATATGAAACTTTTTTTACAGTGGTTTTGACCTAAAAGGAAAAATATTGGATTGTGTGTGACTTGAAATGTGGACTTTCATTTTTTTTTTGGACACCCTAGTGTGCGTGTGTATTTGAGCATTTTACTGTGTTATGTAGAAAAAAACTGTTTTAAAAGGAAGGAAGACAAAATGTAATCAACATGTTTCAAAGATGATCGGAAATGTGTGTGAATCAATCTTGTCTATGAAAAGGTTTTATTTTTGCAGTACTTAAGTTTAGAATGGGTTAGTATACGAGATTTGTTTTTTTGTTAATTGCTGCTTTTAACCTGAATCAATATCAATAAAAGATTGCTTTTTAATTTCTTGCAGCATTTTTTTTTTTTTTTTTTTTTTTTAAGATTTGAATCTGGAATTTTGTTTTTCTTGCATTAGTTTTTCCTTTTTCTAAAATGTAACCATTTATTGCAGTTACTTAAGTAAGAAATTAGTGGGGTTTTTTTTCAATATGCAACTATTTCTGGAATACTATTCAACTATTTCTTGAATATGAAACAATAATACAGCTAGATTATAAAATATTTCTTTTAAAATGTCACAGGCAAAAAGAGTTCTGTTAAAGTACTTTTGGGATTTTTTGTTTTTCCTCAGGAAAAGTTCTCAAAATTCTTTTCTTGGAAAACCAACAACATCTTCATTTTTAATAAAGTTACATTATTAAATTCTCTTTCAAATTATTTGTACAAAGTTGCATTGTACACAACGTAAAATTTTTAAAACACGTATAAATTTTAAAGAAAGAATTCAAAAAGTGCCACAGTTTTAGCCATCAATGTATATTTTTATTTTTCAGTAAAATATGGTTCTAATTTGTTGCTTCTATGCAATCATGAAAATCAATGAAATCGAAATTTCCTCATGCTTTTTTTCTTTCTTAATTTTAGGTCTTATAAATCAATCACTATGGAAGATTTAAAGTTCCCTTTAATTTATGGAGAAGGGAAGCGAGTAAGTACTCATCATCAGTTTCTAATTTATAGTTTTAATAATAAAATTAGCATCGTTTTTAGAGCATAGCAAAGCTAACTTTTTCTATGGTATAATTCAGTGTACTATATATATATTGTGTATTAATAATAAATAGTGACTTGCTCATTATCAATTCCACTCCCAAAAACACTTTTCATAAGCTACTTTTTAGCGCATAGCAAGGCTAACTGATTTTAACTTGCTATATGTTTTACTGGGCTATCAGTATGTTGCATGATTTTCTAGTATGTTTCACAAAGGCGAAAAAGTTTTAAATTTTTAACACCAAATTCAAAAGAAGTGCTTAGTTTGATGTATATATGTAGTTTCACTTTTCCCTCTTGGTTCTGCTTTTGTGACAAGCAAAACTTTGTAGCTGTGATTATCTTTTATTTTACTTGTTTTCCCATTATCTAGGAAAAAATTAAATATATTTAAATTTCATTTGTGTTATGGCCATCGAGGTACATTTTAATTTGAAGTCAGGATGGGAGGTTTTTAACATTTTAATTAAATAGTAGTATTTGTTAAAATAATAGTACTGTTAAAAGAAAAGAAAAGAAGTCTCCTTCATTTATATAAATTTGGTAAAAATAATGTCTCAGATATTTTCCCTCGTATGTAACTGTCATAGAAAATATTCAATATTATAAATTATGTTAAAAGTACACTTTGTTTTTAACATTTTCTAATATGTGACATAAAAAGATTTTTTTTATATATGAATGTTGTCCCTTCTCCTCCCAATTTACATGGATTTGGTAAAAAAAAAAATATTGTACAGCTATTTCTCCTAATTGTAACTAAAAGGAAAAATATTCAATCATTAAACTCTCTAATGTTATGAAAATGAACAAAGGATGAATGCTTTTATTTGGTTGCTTTCTGTAACTGTCTGCTTGGGATATTTTAAGTTTTTAATTTTTATTGTATTTATAGTATGAATTAATTTAATCCTTGTTGTTTCAATTACCTTTTAAAACATATTAACTAAAATATTTAAATGCTATTAATTTTAGAGTCGTGTGCTTGCAACAATTGGTGTTACAAGAGGATTTGGTGATCATGATCTTAAAGCTTTGAATACAGATATAGATATCAAACCATTTTTGTCATGTGAACCGGAAGTAAGTATTTTTCATTAAGCGTATAGAAAACGGAATCGAAATGCTCTATATCTTCGTCAACTGGTTCTGGAAAATCTTCTAATTAATTTTTTATAGTAAAATTATTATTTTTTGTGAAATGCATTATTTCTAAAGTAGTACTCTAAAATGGCCGTTAAGTGCTGAAGCTGGGTGGGGGGAGGGGGATCATAATTACGTTGTTCCCAAGAAGCAAGTGAAAATTTTTACTCCTGCTCATTCTTAGCCTTTAAAACTATTTATTTTGTAGGAGTTAATGCTGAAAAAAATTCTAGAGACACATTGTTTACAAGGTCTGCAGTAAAACTTAAAACACTAGTTTCTAAGAATGAACAGCCTTTGTTACAAATGTAGCTTACAAACGTAGCTCCACTTCATTCTCAAAAGCAAAAGAGGATACAAGGGGAGGGTCATGGGGATCGTGAGACTCCCCCGTCTCTTCTAAACCATTGCAATAGTATCAGCCCACATTGTGTTTTGAGCACTTTATGAATAAAAATTTAATGATTTCAGTGGTTTTTTTAGCTTATTATTTTTTAAAGTAAATATTTGAAATACTACTTCTTTCCACTGCTGTTGACATTAGTTTGTAACATTTGTGCCTTATTAGGTGCATTATTTCTGGCCGATTTTGTGTTGGCACTCAAGTAGGTTCAGAAATTTTTTGTACCCAAAACCATGGGTTCATTTGGGGGGGGGGGCATTCTTCAGCATGACCCCCTTGAGCAAAAAAATTTCCATCTTTTTTCTTACTAAATTTATGTTTTCATGATTTTAGGTAAAAATCTTCAATCTTCTTGAAGAAGAATTGACAGATGCAGATGTTCTTGTTATGGGCACTGATGGTTTGTGGGATGTTACTACTAATGAAAAAGCAGCTGAGGTTGTACAAAAGTCTCTAGATCACTTCCCTGCTAACGATGCTCAACGATATAAATATAGGTAAAATAGCTTCAGTACAAAACACTCATTATTTTTACTGTTAATTATTTTTTTTTATCTTGAAACATTCTGTTAGTACTTGATAATCAGTACTTTCATATGGGGAATCCATATTTGCTATCACATATAGATTTTTAGCTATAAGAATAAATATTCTATCCAGGCCCGATGAGAGGCAATGTCAGTCTAGTTGGTAACTAGGGGCCCAGGTCTTGGGGAGACCCATGACACTGACAGAAAAAAAAAGAAGGAAAGGGGGGGGGGAACTCCGATTAAGAGAAAACTTAAAGATTAAGTAAATTTACTCTTTTGGTATTTACTGTTGTGGCACTTAAAATAGAGTTAATTGTTTTTCTAGTAAAAAGTTTTGATTTTTTTCTTTTCTCCCCTTTTTTCTTCTTTCCCACTTTTTTCTCCTTTTCCCCCTTTTCTTTTTTTCTCAAGGGAGTGGGGGTGGAAGGGTCCTGGCGACATAACTGATAAGGGCCGCCTTGGCTCTCTATGACACTGATTCTATTTGTTCGTTATTCGCATTGTTGATTTCAATTATGAACCATTGTTTGTTTGAATTTGGAATATTGAAAATAGTTGCTTGCTAATACTAAATTCGATAGGACTTTGTTTTATGAAAGGTGGATCGAAGTTGTCTACATGAGTGAATAATTCATCAACATAATAGTCCTCTCTGTCTCATCTGTTGGATGTTGAATCAGTAATAAATAGTATCATGCATACATATAGGTTTCAAATTTCAAAAATTAATTAAAATTGCTTTGAAAAAAATTCCTAAAATTGAAATTCTTAGCTAACAGGTGACATTAAGGTAGTAAAAAAGTTCTCACTTATCTTTTCTTTGCAATCACACTCTAACTCTTTTCCTTCAAATGCTCATTTCTTGCAGCGTTGCAGCAGGGAGTAAGAAAAAGTGGGGAAAGCTGGAAGAGGGGTGTAGGCACTTGAGCACATTTTGTTTTAAAGGAATTTACGGAAGAGGCCGCTTTTATAATCTGATATTTTGTAAATGGGTCGATTTTATGATGCAGAATTTTGTGAATGGACCAATGGTGAATTGGAAAACAGACCCAATTTGAGTCTGGAATGACCCCATTAGTCAGAGGGTTCTAAACCAAATATGATTTTTTTTTTTTTTTTTTTTTTTGGTAAATTGTAAGATTTTGACCAGAAAGTTATTATTTTTATTTCAGAGTTTCATTATACAGTGAAACCTCCGAATAGCGGACAGTCAAGGGACTAGAAGTTTTGTCCGTTATTGGGAGGTGTCCGCTATTAGGAGGAATTACTTAATTTACCTTTTTCAAAATGGGCTGTTGTTTCCTTTGTAGAACACAATCGAAACAATTGCGAAAGGTTTACTACATTTTACGTCAAATGTAATTAATCTGTTTTTTCTTAATAAAGGTATACTGACAGCACACACTTGTCTTAAAAAGCATTTAATCAATTAAAAGTAATCAGTTAAAACAGTTTGACATCTCTTTTTTGCATTACCAACGGCGGCGATTCGGCCGAGCAACCCCCCTCCCCCCCCCCCCACACATTTTTTTATGGTTAATTTATTGATTTTATCTCGAGTATCACTATTGCATGATTGACAGTTGGCAATATGACCTTGAATATGGGCAAATCTTTTTCATGTCTAAAAATTAAACAACCCAACGAAACCACGGCGCCATAAAGCCGACCACTACCGGCGCCGCACAGTGGGGCAAGTGTACGGAGAGCTTGGACATTTCAGTAAAACCAATTTCTACTTAAAAATGTGATAATATTTTGTTATTTAAAATGTAAAGATAATCAAATACTAAGTCATTAGTTCAAAATAAAATATTTAATTAACATTTAAAAACAATTTTTAAAGAAATATATAACAGTATTTTAGCCAATTTCCATTCCATC
This sequence comes from Uloborus diversus, assembly GCF_026930045.1. Lineage (NCBI taxonomy): Eukaryota > Metazoa > Arthropoda > Arachnida > Araneae > Uloboridae > Uloborus > Uloborus diversus. The sequence goes on along the minus strand of NC_072734.1, from coordinate 80,462,769 downwards.
ATCTTCAAGCAAATTCTTCACTTGTTGTGACATTTCGTGGTGCAAACTGCAAATCTTTGGACGCAAATTTGAGATAAGAGAATCAGAATTGATTAATAAATTATTAAAAACGTCTCTATTGTTATCTATTCTGAACGTTTTCCTTGAATGCAATTCCCTATACGATCGAAAATACTTATGGTTTGTCTCTTGAGCGTCTTCGGAGAGTTGACCGATTGGTACTATAGCATACTTAGCTATTTCGGGTCCATGTATAAGTAATTTATGAACTGTAACGGGCATAAAATACCAACCATATAAATTCACATACATCTGAGCTGTCTCTTTCATATATATTTCAAATTTTTTAAATTTAATCGTGAATCCAGATGAAATAACTTGCAAAATCGTTGAAAATCGTTTTATCATGTCTAGATTTATTCCGGTTATGGAAGCTGATAATTCTGCATTCGCAAAGAACTTTCGTGACGTATTTCCGTCGTTGGATGTTCCATGGCTTTGTTTTACATAATCTACCATCAACCCCAGCTTAGATTTAAAGTCGTTTTGTATTCTTGCCTTTCTTTGTTGTAACAATTCTTTGTGGACAGGTGACTTCGCACTCCACTCCTTGAAGTGAAGCCTATAAGCAATGTGTATGAGGCATTCAAAACAACGTATCCAACAATGCAGAGGTGATAAACCAAAACGAAAATGGTCTTCTTTAATTTCTTTTTTGTTCACCACACTTAAATTATTCATTTCTTTAGGTAACGCGTCGCAAATATAACAACGCATCGAGGAAGTAGTTTCCGTTAAGTAGTTGCAAATTTTGCCATCCACCATAGTTAAATGCAAGTCATCCGAAGCGTCACTGATTACTTTCGGATATTGGATAGCTGAACTTGGGGATTCTGACGATGATACTTCAGAATAAAAGATGAAATTTTTTAATTTCATCTATTATTCTTGATAATTCCTTCAGAATTTATTTTGGATAAATCTGGTGAAGTATTAAATGGATATTTAAATTGAAAAGTGTTTACTTTTGTTTTTTAGACAACTTGCTGGACTAAAATCAAAAGTAAATAGCTTTTAATGCTCTAAAAAGTAAATAGCTTGCTGTAAGTTCTCCTAATATAGAATGTAATAAAAGAAATTAGATGTTTATTAAGGACAAATGTTTGCTTTTTGAAGAAAAACACTTTTCTTGATGTACATGTATAATATTTTGATCTTTTCAAAATATGCCTGCTCCTTGTTTTCATTTTTTCTCATTTTTTGATGGGTTTGTTATTGTGTACATACAATTTATGAGAAGTATTTTTGGGAGATTATTGTGTCTTTTTCGTCTGCTGTCACTTATAACTCAAAATAGTACCAATTTTTGTAGTCCCCGAAATAAGCAAACGAAACCATGCTTCCAAGCATCTCATATGATTTTGTCCCACAGTCGACAAATGACACAATGAAACTGATTCCTCGAAGTACTTAATTGAAATAATTTGCAATAAAAGGTAAACAAACTGAAAACTGTAAACATGTTTACTTGATTGAAGTGAAAAAAACCAACGTAAATAATACGTTTCGTGCAACCTTCATTTCGTATTCGTTTCGTCGTCCTCGTAGTAAAATATTTACTTATCTTTAATTTTCAATATCTTTTGAATAGGCAGGTTTAGGCAAAAACTGAAACCGGATTATGAAAGCTGAAACTCTCTACAATGCTTGGGATATAATAGTTTTTTTAGCGTTTGCTAGCGATTTTCGTAATTCAAAAATACATTCAAAATACTTTGAAAATTATCTCCAAAACTTTCGTATTTTCTAAGAAATGTTTTTGGGTGTTTTTCTTATTTATTAGGAGTGCATAAAGCACAGCACATCACACTATTAAATTTGAACAGTTCTTAAACAATTTATCTATTGTTTACTAAATTGTCTTCTAACGAAGTAGCTAGTTAATTCTTCGAATTCAAGGTATTATCTTCGGGTAATAATGTTAAAAACTAGTAAGATTAGTGGGAATATGTTCTTAGTTTATCAATACAACAGTAAAAATTCAAAACTAAATGGTTTAATTTTCTGCCCAATGTCCAAAATTAACATTAGGCTGCCCCACTGTGCGCCGGTCTGCTCAATTGCATCTCCCAGGAGCATAAGTTAGAAAAAGCGCCCAGTTTCCTCTTTTTTATCTTTACTTTTGAATAGTTATTGTTTACAAAATTCATTAAAATCTTAAGAAAAACGTTCGTTAATTGTTAGACCTGACATCAGTTTTCACTTATCTGCTTCAATACTCTCAAAACTAGCCGTTACAAAATTATGACTTTTTTTTCTTTTTCATTTTTTGCTGCCCGCAAAAAGTACCATGCCTTTTAGTTCTTTTTTTTTTTTGCCCTCAACTTTTAAGCCCCAAACGCTGCATCTGCCCATTACCACCCTTTTAATTCCAAGAAACAGTGATAAGGAAACCACGAGGGGGGATATCAGTTGTGGAGGATGAAAAGCTTTGTAAGGCAAGCAAGTTACTAAGATATTCTGTGAAAAGAAAAAAAAAACGGAAGTGCTACGATCGCAAGGAAAATTTTTTGTGAAATAACTGTCCGTTATTCGGAGTGTCCGTTATTCAGAGTGAATTACATGGAATGGCCTATATTGAGGGACTGGGACTTGCAAAAATGTCCGTTAATTAGAGGTGTCCGTTATTCGGGAGTGTCCGTTAAGGGAGGTTTCACTGTATATGTGTATGTCTCCACATTTGACATTTGATTCTCTCAAATTTATATCTGTATCACAACCATTAAATGCAAGCCCCAGTTTTGCTAAAAAAGCAGCAATCAATACTTTGATGAAATTAAATTGTTTAACAGATTGCATTATCAAAATTAGTGTTTTCATGTGGGATACTGAGCATAAAAACTTAAATTTTGAATACATTATTTTGTGGCTAAAATATTAAAACTTCAATTTTTGCATGAGTAGAAATAAAACCCTTCAGGAAAAAATGTTTTCCCAAAATGTTGTTTTTTTTTTCCGACCATTCCCATCTCTAAGTGTAAGTTTTTATTTGATCACTATTCTTCTTTACTAATAATAAAGCTAAAATTCTCTCTGTCCGGAGGATGTCTGGATGTCTGTAGGATATCTGTAGGATGTCTGTGACGCGCATAGCGCCTAGACCGTTCGGTCGGTTTTCATGAAATTTGGCACAAAGTTAGTTTGTAGCATGGAAGTGTGTACCTCGAAGCGATTTTTCGAAAATTCGTTGTGGTTCTTTTTCTATTTCAATTTTAAGAACAAAAATATAAGATGGGCGAGTAAATTGCGAAATTATCATAACCTGGAATCGTAACATGGGCAAAAGCCAATTGGCAAGATACGAAATTTTCATAACGTGGAACCGTAACATGGGTACAAGCCAAGTGGCGAGAAGATTCACCATACATTATTTGTAAATATACAGGCGAACCAAAAGACCTCTTAATTTTTCTATTACGGGCAAAGCCGTGCGGGTACCACTAGTTACTAATAATAAAGCTGAAAGTCTCTCTGTCCGGATCTCTGTGACGCGCATAGCGCCTAGACCGTTCGGCCGATTTTCATGAAATTTGGCACAAAGTTAGTTTGTAGCATGGGGGTGTGCATCTCAAAGCGATTTTCTGAAAATTCGATGTGGTTCTTTTTCTATTCCAGTTTTAAGAACAAAATTATCATAAGATGGACAAGTAAATTACAAAATTATCATAACGTGGAACCGTAACATGGGTTTGGCCAATTGGCGAGAAAATTCACCATCCATTATTTGTAAGTATACAGGCGAACTAAAAGACCTTTTAATTTTTCTGTTACAGGCAAAGCTGTGCATTATATTCATAAATGCATATATATACCTATAACCTATATAACCTACCTATACCCTATACGGTTATATTCATAACTATACCACTAGTTATGAATATAACAGAAAGAAAAAGTTTTTAAAAAATTAAACTAATGTGTTTTGTAAAATTCTGGTTCCTCCTTTCAAGGTATACTTCTGCAGCTCAAGATCTTGTAATGCATTCAAGAGGCAAGTTAAGGGAGAGGAATTGGCGAACTGCAGACAATAAATTAGCTACCATAGATGACATAAGCGTCTTTGTCATACCTTTACGTCCATACAAAGAGGAGTACTTACAGTGGGAAAAAAGCAGAGATGAACTTGCAACCTATATGCAGTCACAGTCGCAACTCAGGGTGTTGTGAAGTTTAGCCTGCCGTGATTTTATATTTAAGTAATGAGAAGTTTACGGTATTCGACTCTCATATTGAGTTTTGTTGTTAAAGAAGTTGTCTCCAGCACAGGGTATCCATGTGCAGATTTATACACAGTGACTTCAGAAGAATAACCCAATTTCTTAATATTTTATAAATAAACTATGGAAAAGAAGAGATATGAGTTTTTCAAAACAATCCTATGTTTTAAGAAAGTTTATAAAGAGTTACATGGGATATTAAAAAAAAATTGTGCTGTCTGACTTGCGCTGTTATGCATTTAAGAATGAATTTTAAAGTAGAATGAATGATTGGTTCTGTGCATTAGTGAACCATTTTTTTTTCCTTTTTTTTTTTTTTTTGCTCTAGATGAGGCTAAAAGTAATGTCAATGTGACAGTAAACCAAGTCTTTAATTCATTCTAATGTCAAAGGATGTCAGCAAGTAATAAGTTTATAAACACTTTTTTAATGTTTTTTTTTTTTTTTTTTTTTGGACATGGAACTATTTTGTAAAAATCAGATGTCATTGATATGGTTCACTTGAGTTCTGGACCCTTCATATGTGTTAAAAGATATTTGCTTAGACTTAGAGTTATGGAGAGTGTGAAAGTAAATAAACCAATAAGCAGCACCACTGATCTTACAACATAATTACCCATTTAAGAAATTATATAGGATCGATAATTCTTCTTGTCTTAAATTGTAATAATAAGTACCTCCGAAATATTGCAAGTCTCCCCCCCCCCCCTCTAGAGCTTTATAGAACAAAAAGTATAGATTTTTGTAGCTTTTTATTTCGACATGCATAAACTTATTTTCATTATCCAAGTGCGGCAAATGATTCACTTCCAGCCATTAAAGATACATATTTTAAAATCATGACATTACCTTCTCATTAGAATATTGAATGTTAGTTTACCTTGCATGCATAAACTCATTCTTTGTGTCCTTTGTCTTAACTTGAAAAAACAATTTAAGACTCCCAAGATGAACCTCATCAGACCACCAAGCAAAGTGATTTGCATGTTCCACTTACTTAATGCAAAAATAGCTCTACAAATTGTATTTAAATACCATCTGTAATTTGTTATCTCCTTGTGATAGTGAAAAAGGAGTTGGCAATCAATGTCTGATCAGAGCCCTTAGTTTTAACATATATTGCCGATCCTAATTTAACGCTCAAGTTTATACATTCAAACCTGTTTTTGTGCTGTTTTTACTTTTGTGCAATTTAGCGGTAATTTCTTTTGCAAAACTTTTCACAGCTACCCGTGAAGTTTTCAACATTTTTTACGGTCCTTATCCACCTCACAAAAACATGTTTGAGTGTATACATATAAGGAATGTTAAGAACCTCCTCCCCGGAAAGTTAATTCTGGATGCGCTAGTGCATTATCTGAAACTTACTACTGGATTAGAAAAGAGTTAATATTTTGAAATTGGATTATTCATTTCTGAATGAGTTGATCCTTTTGTGTTATGTACAGGGTTCGTACGGGTCATGGAAATCCTGGAAAGTCATGGAAAAAAATAACAGAATTTCAGACCTGGAAAAGTCATGGAAAATTGAAATTTTCATTGAAAGTCATGGAAATTTATTTCAAGTCATGGAAAAATGTCTTGGACAAAGAGAAAGGAACAGTAGCTAAAAGAGCATTAGAAATCTTGAGTGATTTAACAGTATAGTACATAAAAATTATTGAAAGTGGAAAATTGAACGTTCCAAAAATCAAATCTGAATTTTGAAATCTCATTGCATCCACTTCTGTCGCAGCCGCTTGCCATTTTTTGCGATGTGATTTTATTGCCTGGACATTACTTATTTTGAATTTTCTGTTATTTTCAGCACTTCTTATGTTTCATATTCTGTAGTAGAAAAATTTCACGTTCTTAGTTTTGCCATGCCCACTCAAAAAAAAAAAAAAAGCAAGTCAATTGCATGCAAGTTCGCTTCCTTCACTCGTAAGGACTTTATTATTAAATTTATCGGAGTTTATCTTAATTTGTTGAATGTTTTAGAAAATAAAGATCTTAAGTCAGGCGATAGAATACAGAAATAGAGGAATTCTAATGCTCTAAAATAGTAGTTCCCAATCCCAACATACGGCACGCAAAACTAATCCTTGCGACCCACTACTACGTTCAATGTCAATTAAACATGTTCTGGAATTTCTGAACCTATTAATTTATATGCATTTGAAAATGTGCAAATTTGTAAACAAAACAAATATACTTTTGAATCAGAAGATTGATTCATTACTGAATGTTTTTTTCAAAAAAGATCTGGTTTAAAAACATAAAAAGAACTAAACTATGTGGCTTTACTTTAAAGAACCAAAATACTGTCAAGTTACGTGGATGATTAAAGACACTGTTGACACTAAAAGGTAACTTTTGAAGCAAATTTATTGAAACTTAGTGATGACCTTTGTCCCATTCAATATCATTCTGCCTGTTTTAAAAAAAAAAGTATCAGACATTTAAGCATCATCATATTTGTTTCACTGCATTTTTACTTTACGAAAATTTATATGATGAAGACAAATAAGAATAGTTTAGTTTTTTAAGTGTGCACTTCTATTTTTTCCATTACGAGTAAGTGCTTCAATGAGGCTGTGGCATTCATATACTAGACGTTTTGCTAATGCTCATTTCAAAATATTACCAAGTTTGAGATTAAATAGTGCTATTCTCTTCATGTAACGAGGTCATGAAAATTTTCATTGAAGTCATGAAAAAGTCTTGGAAAAGTCATGGAATTTTTTCATCCAAATAGAGTATGAACCCTGTATGTAGTAAATATATTTATTTTTCTCCTTAAAAATGCTTTTAATGGATTTAGCTAATACTGTGATCTCTGATTCATTTAAATCATTTAAACTGTAAATATAGACTTTTTAATACCAAATTCTAAAAATCAGTAAAATCATCCCAACTTTTAAAGAAAATAAAATATATAACTTTAATAACAGTTATCTAAGAAATTTAAATGCCAAATTTATTGATAGTGAATGCAAAAAAAAATCATAAAATAATACAATTACCAGCAGAATGTGGACAAAACTAATCAAATGATGAACTTCTTGCAAATTTTTAAACAATATCGAATTATTAGGATCTTAAGAAAACTGAAATAACACTCCTTAAGTAAACATAGTTCAGCAATTATCAACATTCTGAAACTACAGTGTAATCCTGTTACAAGGAACTCCAAAGATCCAATAAAAATTTTTGTTGTAAGGGAATTATTTAAAAACCCTTCTGTATTTTTATAAAAGTGTTAATTTTGCAAATCCACGCTCTCTTTCTCTCTAATATAATTAAACATGCAACATTTACCATTACTAACAGTCTAAAATATAATTAAACTCTCTATTCTGTAAAAATAAAGAGAAAAATATTGAACACTGCCTTTTCATTCATCAGTTGTCCTCACAATAATTATTATTTTCTGTTTTACGAGAGACTTAGTCCCAAAGGACATTATAAAAGATTCTAATTTATAAATGCAACTTATACTGACCACAAAAAAAGTTGAAATCTTATTGATCCCCATGCGAATTCGCACGGTGCCTCAGATTTGGTGCGCAGAAACCGATTATGCATGGCTAGGCAGTGGTTTTTGTTGTCACACATCAGCTTACATTTCAGCATGAGCAGATTTCCACCTTGAATGGCTCTGTTTTGGAAATACAAATGGAGTTTTCACTTTAGGACTTGTGAAAGTCTTTTTTTAATTTCGAAAAACAGCATTAAGTAAAAAAGATTCAAACTGATGTTGAGAAAAACTTTTCGTTGTAACGAATTTTTAAAGAAATTTGTTTTGTTAAAATGATATTTTTATACATTAACTTAATGGTTTTTAAAACGAGGACAAACGTTTTATTCGTTGTGACGGATATTTTGTTACATCAGTATTCAATGTAACAGGATTTCACTGTATCTGAAGAGTACTGTCAAGACAACAGAGATGCATTGTCATGAATAAATTTGTAATTTACATTGTGGCAATACAGAAATCTCTTCAGCTTCCTCCATGGCATCCTTACAAATTGCTATGGCCAGTAGAAGCATAGCGAATGTAGGGAGGCTGTATGTCAGAACAATAATATGATGTCTGAATTTCTGCAAGAAGTTTTCTTAACAATAAATAAATAAAATAAACTGGTGATATTTAAAAATATACAGCATCCAAAAACATTCAAGAAAGTGAGACTATTTATTGTGGATGTACAAATTATGGATTAAAAAAAATATTATGTATAAATATTGGATTCAACTGCTTTAACCAATTATGTTCCTTTCAGTATTGTGGGAAGAAAGAATGTTGAATTTCATAATCAAACTATTTGACTTAGATTGTAAATTATTGTAATATACGAACAAAACTCGATCCTTTAGTTAGAAAAAGGATTTGAATATTGTCAAAGTTGTGTATAGCCAAGTTTCTTTAACTGGTTATTTCCCCATGTTTATATTGTATTATATTTAAAGTTTTATTTTGAACACATGTTACACTTTTTCTTAGTTTCCAAAAAATAGCTATCAAACATGAATTTATTATTTTTTACTTTCAAAGCTAATCTTTGAGTTTAAACATCTTAGTAATTTTTTCAAATTGCGTATGAAACCTGAAAAACCTTTAATTTCAAAAAAAAAAAAAAAAAATCTCAAGTCCTAGAAAATTAGGGTTTTTCTTCATTATCTTATCTCTAGGAGTCAAGTACTCATTTGTTGTAAAACGTGTGACGTTGGAAACTCCACCTGCAAAAAGGTTTTTTTTTTTCTTGCAAAAGGTAGGGAAAAGTTTGTAGTGATGTAACTAGTAAATTAAATATATTTTTTTAACTAATTATGCATATTTTAAAGTATTAAATTTTATTTATGTATCTTTAAAATTGTTCACTGAGGCTAAATCAAGAATGTTGTTCTGCAAATAGAGAGAGGAGCATATTTTTTTTATTTTGTCTTAGCATATGAGGTAACAGACAAGGGTCTAGTAACAGACGTAAGTTTGGATTTTATTAAGAATTTTAGGCGGGTAAAACTGATGTTGCTGTAGCCCATGAATACGGTGCAACCATCTAGAGTTATCAGAGTGAATTTTATGAGCCAGTTGGTGTTAACAAGGCAGTGGTGGAAGGATCTGAACGACCACCATGTGGTCAGCTGGTGTTTCATATTCATTTAATTCAATAAAGATTTAATTCTAAAAATAAAGAACTTTTGCACATTTTGAAGAGAAAAAAGGGAATTTTGTTCATTCATTCTGAACTCAGCCTATCTGTTACTGGATACCATCAGAGTTTTCGGTGTCTGTTACTGGGGGACGGACCTTTTTCCGAAATTGAGCAAATAAAAATAGAACTAACTAATTCCGAGTATCCAGAAGCAGCCAAACGTTAGATGAGCTTTAGTTGCATGAAAGAAAAATAGTTTTAAAATCCTAAATATATCAAAAGGCTCAGAAAATAAAGGTAACCTGAGCACTAGGGTGTCCCAAAAAAATGAAAGTCGTTTTTTTTAAACGCATACCCTCTTATTTTTTTCCTTTTATATCAAAACTGTTGTAAAAAAAATTTCATGCAATTTGAAGCAGGGTAACCCGTGCCGACTTGCGCCTAAAGGCCTAAACGTGTAAATAGCACGTGTTTTTCATAAGCAAGCGAACGCTGGAGACGCGATACTTTGCGAAGCTCAAAACAACTGTAAATAGCGCACAGAAAACAAATGAAAACAGAAAAACATATGGTGGGGAGGGGGGGGGGGGGGACTTATCCGTAGCAATTTGCAAACTGTCAAACATGTCAGTACGAATACATTCCGGTCAGCGAGCGCAGTATAATCCTTCCATAGGCAGTGGAATTGCAAAGTTTGAAAAAAGAGAAATTTTTAATAGGAGTCGTAAAACACCAAACTACGGGCTTGCAAACTTCTCTCTAACGGACATGCACTGTCTGTTTTGTTTTATAACATTCGAGAAGTAAAATTTAACCATCAGTGAAAGTGCAAATCTCGCTATTCGGGAATGCATCATCCTTTGGGAAAAGGCACGCATTCCCACCAAATCGTTGCCAAATTGTGTGAATAAACTAAAAAACCTAAATCAAATTTGGGGAGACTTAAAAAAAATGCAAAGAAACTGCAAGTAGTATTCAGGCAGCGTCAACAAGAATTTTAGAGTAATTTAAACAATTTATTCAATATTACACATGCTGATGCACTTCAGTTAATCAAAATAGAGGAAGATGGGATTTTCTTGCAAGTCCAAAAGAGAGCCCAGCCGACGTGGTCACTTTAGGTGGAGTGGATAAAAAAACTTGCCTACTACAGGCGCATTAAATACGATTCCACTTCAACATCCTCGGAATTGTATGAGCATGTACAAGAAGATTCCTCTTCAAGTTCTAGTGAAAATATTAATTCAGAAAATTTTCCTGAAACATATAAATCAGTACCTGGAACAAGTTTATCAGAACCTGGAACAAATATATCTGAACCTGGAACAAGTATTCCAGATCCTGGAACAAGTATTATCAGAACCTGGAACAAGTAAATATGTAATGAGGAGCGATTTTATTACTCCAAAGTCAGTTGTTGCATTGGACAGGTGTCCAAGTATGCGAGATTATGTGTTTATTCTTGAAGCTACTATTGACGAACTTTGGTGTAACATTGATGAATGTCCCATGGGTAAATCTTCAATTCAAAGAATTCGAACCGAAAAGCGGAAGGAGCACGAGGAAAGAAGAAAAATTTGTTTTCAGTACGAGGTACCATATGTTGCGAATTCACCTTGGGATATGAAACTGTTGCCTGCTTTGAGTGCTCAAAAATCAAAAGATGGCTTATCTATAGTTATTTTATATGGATGTGACGGAACAACTCATTGCTGAGTCTAAACTGGATAATTCCACAGGAAAAGAACAAACAAAGGCTGTTTGAAAGGTAGTTTTGGATTGGAAACTCTCAACAAAGTTAAGCTGTTGTGATACTACAGCTTCCAGAACAGGTCCTTTAAGTGGTTCTTGCGCTATTCTTGAGCAAAAATTTGATAGAGAAATGCTTTCCTTTGCTTGCCGCCGTCATATATATATGAACTCGTTTATCCCACTAAAATACAGTGCTATGGAGGAGCTGCTCTGAACTATACCCTAACTTGGATAATTTACTTGACTTTTACCGTGCTAAACTTAGTAATATGACTGTCAAGAGTTGATAAAATTGCCTATCATATTTTTAGGTGGAGATACAGAAAATGAATTTAAAATAAGATCACCGGGAGCCATGCACAAAGCTCGATGGATGGCTCGAGCGATTTACTCCCTAAAACTATTACTATTTTATTTAGTTCACAACTAAAATTAGATACGAAGGAAAATGAAGCATTGTTTGATCTCTGCTTGTTTGTAGTGACAATATACGTCAAACCATGGCTTCAATGCATTTTGGCAGTCCAAGCACCCAACAAAGGTTTGTGCTTTTTGATAAAAGTGTACGAAAATGTGGACCCAATTATCTCAAAAGCTACTCTACAAAAATTCATCCAGCTTTTATGGTATGGTCAATAATATTTCATTCCTTGATGTGAAAAAGACTGTCTCAATGCTTAGAGCAGTAAACGATGCAGCTGAAAGAGCTGTAAAAATGATGCAGGACTTTCATGGTTTGCTAACAGCTGATGAGGAACAAAAATAATCTGTGTTACATTGCGTTCAAGAACAGCGGAAGCTCTATCCTGACTGCAAAAATCAAACATTGAATTAAAAATATGTACAGCAATGTTTCTTTTAGTTCAATATTGTTGTAAATATCTGCTTTAAATTAATTGATGTCGCGTGTAGTAAGGAATTATGCAATTAGCATTCTTTCACTGTAGTCGCCGTACAGGATTTCAGGTCCAACTTTGACCTCAAGTCGGCACGGGTTCCCGTTATTTTATTGCAATGAAACTTTTTTCTCATGTTTCTGAGGTGAAATGGAAAAAATTTGGAGGGTATGCGTAGTCGATTTCACAAATTTTTTTTTCGCCATTATATCTTGGGACACCCTACTGAGCACGTCTTAAGCATGTCTTACTGGTGCCGTTACCCTATTACATATTCAATCTATTATTTTTTTAGTGTCTAATGTGCAGTTAATTCATTACAGTAAGAATACTTCAAATTTAATAGTTTTAAATGCATGTTTCCAACTTGTTATGTAACTTATGTTTTTTTTTTTTTTTTCATTACTTCCTTGTATTTTGCTATGAAAAAATCCTAGAATGTCCTTTATTTCCACCCTGCAAATAATATATGCAGTGTTTTTAACTCGTTATAATAGCAAAATTTTAATAATGTTTTGTATGCAATTTACAGCGTAAGAATTCAACTTATTTGGAAAAGATGGGAATTTTTTTTTATTGTTGATTGGGTCTTCTCGCCTTAATTTAACTTTAATTTTCTAATCTATTGAAATGTTTAAGAAAACGATGAACCCATTATATTTGTAATGTTTAATTTTACAATTAGATTCAACTGCCTTTTTATAACTTTTCTATAAATGTAAAAAAATCATAGTTTTGTACTTTGTTTAGAATGAATTCTTCACATTGCATGAAAATCAAAATATTGAACATTTAGAGATTTACAAAAGCATGTTTTATTTTTGTTTGAAATTCCACCTGCATGAGGAGAAAGTATCTTTTACTTAGCTGACAAAATAATGATTTTGTGTAATGAATTATTTATAAAAAATATTATAGAATATCTGTAAGCAAAATCTTGTAAAAATTTTTGTTTTCTAGATCATTAATTGCTAGTATCCAGGTTTTCCAAAGTATGTCCCGGTGAGGGGTATCGCAAAGTGCCCCATATGTATCATGTAATAAAGCCTGAATTTTATCACAGCACCCTAGTCTAATCCTTCAAGGGATACCACTAATCAGAAAGGTTCAGGAACCCCCGTTATATATGCACCCCCCCCCCAACTATAAATCTTAACAATATCATGATTTAAGAATTTGATTTCTAAATGCAAAATTTCAATAAAAATGAATTTTATTTTTCAACATTCAAAGCTAAAAAAATCAGGATGTTTATTTTGTGTAGAAACTATTAATTTTCATCAATATAAATATTTGAACTCATTTCATATAGTCCAACCAACAATGAAATGGAAAGGCAAACATCTAGTTTTTAGGCGGAAATGGATGCATCTATTAGTTTACAGGAGTGGTAGTTTGTTCATTACACATGTGCACTCGCCTCTTAATTACTTGGACACAGTTTTGTAAAAATGACAATTTGTTCGTAGCTGTAATTTTTTTAATCTAAACAATTTTTGATCTATATATTTACTACAGAAATTTATTTTTTGCAACATAATTTTGAGCTTACTATTTTGTTTTTACACTTCCAGACAAAATAAAGACACTTTATTTTTGTTGTTCCCGATTTTCAACTAAGAGAACGCAATAAATTAATAAGGCCCTAGTAACATAAAACACGTGCATCAAAATCTCATCACTATTTTACCTTCTCCCTGTTAGATTCCTTCCGATGGAATTGTCCTAACCTGCCGCTTGCCAGATTCTACCCCTTCTGTGGGCAGACTATAAACTTACAGGTTTGTGCAAAAGTATAATTTTCTTACAATATTAAAACATTAAAATTCACAGCGATACTTTTATGCATATTCTGTGGTTTTGTATATTGAAAATTTTGTATTAGAGTTTTCCTTTACTTTATATATATGAAACTAAACCAGCAAAGGCTTGTGTTCAGTGTTCACTTTAGTTCCAGTATTAAGTCATTTTTATAAATAAATTTTTGTGAAAATAAAAATATGATTTTTAAAAGTGCTTTTGTATATTTTTCTCTTACAAAGAATTGTGGTATGATTTCAGTGTCAATGAAAAAAGTTTGAGAATATCAACAGTAAAGTAAAGTAAAATTACATTATTTAAATCAATTTTTATTATAAATATTCTAATAAAATTTTGCACTTTATTATCACAAAAGTACAATCTGTATAAACATTAAACTTATTTGTATGTACATATGTTACACATTAAAACGACAAACAAAATAAATTACAATGAACAAATAAAATTAACAAGTATTGGAATAAAAAATGCATGTTTCAAATGCAGAAGTTTAATCAAAATATACAACACTTGAAGCTCAATTTTCACCTGATTCTAAATTTGAAAAAAAAATTTCATGTTAAAGGCTGTAAAGTATGAAACGGGCACACTTAAAGAAAAATTAACTAAAAATAGGACAAAAACTCTTACTGAACACAGACTCCTGTTGTGTAAGAGTTATTCCACATCTATATGAACACATGATATATAACAAATAAATACCTTTGTGCTGAAAATTGAAATAATCTATTAACCATGCTTCAAAACGTTGGTTAATCGATTATTTTAACATATATAAATCTAAACCAGCGGTGCCCAACCTTTTTCTACCTGATAGCAGATCCTCATATTAATATTCTCGCTCTTGTCAGAATACATATAAAATTTCAAAATACAGTCGAACTCTCTTATAACGAGTGCAAAGGGACCGCAATATTTGCTCCTTATAACTGAGTGCTCATAAAAAGATAGTCCATGAAAAAATCATAATTCATCATAGTTGCTTTTTTTCTTTTTAATCACTGTACAGTACCAAATGAGTTGGTTACTTTGAACTGTTTGAATGTCTCTTATGTCTTTGTTTTTGAGGAATACACATATGCACGCATATATACTTTTTAAATTGTTCTTTACTCCACAAATTAAACAAAGTGCTATCATCGCTTGTTTGAAGGATTTATGATTTATCACTAACTTTGGTTGACTTTGGAATGCTAAAGGATCTTTTCCAAAAAAAGGATAAGCTGAACTGGAAGTCAATAGAAATTTTATGAATCACAAAAATATTACTCACTTTAAGCAGGGTTTGGTCGTTAAAAGAGAGTTATGCTCCCATAGACTTAACATTGTACCAACCAAGTATTTCTAATTTCTTTGCTAAATCCAGGTTCTCGTTAAATCAGAGCTTGTTATAAGAGAGTTTGACTGTATTTCACTATTTTTTAAGTAACATGAGAAACTAAACAGAAAAGGTGAATTACAAACCAATAATTTGTTTGAAATTACTTGATACTTTTTTTTTTATCAAACTCATGTTTTCAGACAAATTTTTGAATATTCGACTCCAAATCTGACATTTGTGCTTTTCGATTTGTAACATTTAACAAAACGGGCCATACAAACCGTAGGTTGGGTAACACTAATCTAAACAATAATGTATTGAACTCACATTAAATATCTATTATAAATTATTAAATGTAATACTATTTATAATGAGAAGTCTAAAAATTATTCTCTTGTGCTAAAACTTCAGATCTGGAATGGTGGTTTTGACAGTGGTAGTTTTATGGCTCTTGTAATTAATTGCTCTAATACAAGGCGTATTTAGTAAAACTGAAAGGCTTAGCTTTCTTTGAATGCCTTTAAATCTATACATAAGCTCATATCTTTATGCATTGATAAAGGAAGTTTTTAATAACCCTGAAATACATGTCGGCATTTTTGTTTTCATATTTTGTGCTTTTAACATTGATTTCAAATTTTCAAAATAAATGTTTTCTTCAACTTTTAAGACATACTTCAGGGTGGCGACAGGAACAGCGGAAAAAAGTTCCCTGACTTTTCCCTGATTTCCCTGATTAAGTTCACTGAATTTCCCTGATTTACGTTACCATGGATAATGGTTTTCTTCCTTTACCATACCTGAAAACAATTGCATATTAAATAAAATGCAGTGTTTAAAACATTATAAACTGTTAATTTAAAAAATATATTTTGAAAATAAGCTTCTTTTTCTTAGTAAAAATAGTATATTAAATTATCTACCAAGAAATATTATAGGAAATCTAAAACAATGCTTTACTTCCAGTATCCTGTTAACATAGGAATTCTAAGAAATTATTAAAACCACTCGTAAAGAAATATCTAATCATCATAAAACTAAAAATGTTTATTTGGAACTAATTTTGAACTGAATTTTCAAGCAGCATAATTGTTGCTGCGAGAATAACAAGTAATTGTGAAAGTATAGAAGTAATGTAGTTTTACTTACATAAATAATGGACATACTTATGTAAAACAAATTGGAACCTTTAAACAACCAGTCATATTGAGCTATTCTCTAAACAAGAACTTAGGTTTTAACGAAGGAATACAGAATTTTAACTATTAAGAAATAGTAAAAATATTTACTTATGTACACAACTCAATTTCAAATGATTTCATTATTAGTCGAAAAAAATATCTTTTTTAACAAACATTGAAATGTAAAAAAAAACAATAATTAATTTCAAAATTTATAGTATATAACTTGGTTTTAAAATAAAAGGATTTTAAAGTCTAAAAAAAAATTATATAAAAAATTTAAACCCTTCGTATAATCTAAAGCGACAGCGAATAATAAGATGGCAAAAACAAAGTTGATTTTCATTTAACATTCAATTTTAGCAATTAAATCGAAAACGCCAAGTAAAATATCTTTTAAGCTCTTAACAGTATCAATTACAAAAAAAAAAAAATCTTGAAATCGTGATTACAGTACGCTAGCTACTTCAAGACAATGAGTAAAGGCAATGGAGCAAAGTCTTTAATGGCAACTTCCTCTTTGCCTGCGGAAAATGAATAGGAAAAAAGGGTGTTTAATTTTGCAAAGCAAAAAAAAAAAATTCTTCATTTCATCAATTTTCCCTGAATTTTTATTATTTTTTCAAAATTCCCTGATATTTCCCTGATTTTTCCCTGATCAATAAAGTTCCCTGACTTTTCCCTGATCTCCCTAATCTGTCGCCACCCTGTACTTCACAATACAAAGATCTGGTCATTAGTAGCAGAAACTTTTCTTATGTTCTATGAATATACATATCAAGATAGCTAGAAATGTCTTTTATTCCCAATCTTACTATGTAAATAATTTATTAAATATACAAATTATTTAGAAATATTTTAAATTTGCTTTTTATTAAGTAGTAAATTGTTCAGACCAGAGAGATTTTTGCTATGATTATTAAATTTGTAGAAACATAACCAAGGCATAAAAATTTTGAAGTCAAAGCATACAACTAAAAACCTGAACAGTTTCTCATTCAAAGATAAATTCACAAAACATTACAAAATTAATGTATCTTTTATAAACCACTCAACTTGAAATTTTATTTTGAAATAAATTCAAACTGACTAAAAAATTTATAACGAAAAACAAAAGAAAATGCACTCATTGAGTACTTGTAACTTGATCAGTAAAAAAGAATAATTCTTCACAAAATGGCATTTTACGGAAAAGAAAAAAAAATAAATAATATCATCAAGTCTCTGATAACTTTCTATGATCAAGTTGCAAAATACAAAGGCAGGACATTGAAATATTAACTCCATTGATTAGCTTTGAATGTATAAAATGCTTTCAGCATAGGAGGATAACTCCATTTGGCACACAGCTATATTTATTGGGTTGTTCGGAAAGTAATTTCGTTTTTTCCCGTCAGAGGACTTAATTACGTTTTTTCGAAACCAACTTAACACTTAAGCCGCATAACCATTATATGTCTTGAGAGCTGATATGGCAAAGCTTGTGTGTGAAAAAGTTCTATTAATTCTACGCAGTAGTTTTTGTTTGGTGCCCTTTTAAATATGGAGAGCAATAAGCAGCATTTTCGTCATATTTTACTTTTTTACTTCAGAAAAGGTAAAAATGCTGTCCAAGCGAGAAAAAAATTGACGGATGTGTATGGAGAAGGCGTGTTAACAGTACGCCAGTGCTAGAACTGGTTTGCAAAATTTCGATCCGGCAATTTTGATGTCGAAGATGCACCACGGTCTGGAAGGCCGGTCGAAGCTGACAAAGATGCGATAAAGGCATTAGTTGATGCAAATCGGCGAATAACCACACGAGAGATCGGTGAGAGATTAAATTTGTCGAATTCGACTGTTTATGGCCATTTGAAAGGCATGGGCTTAACCTCGAAGCTCGATGTGTGGGTGCCCCATGTCCTTACGGAGCGAAATTTGTGTCGTCGCGTTGACGCGTGTTATTCGCTCCTCAAACGTCAAGAAAATGATCCATTTTTGAAGCGGATTATTACTGGGGACGAAAAATGGGTTGTATACAACAATGTTAAACGCAAGAGGTCATGGAGCAGAAAAGATGAACCGGCTCAAAGCGTGTCAAAAGCCAACATTCACCAGAAAAAGGTGATGCTCTCCGTTTGGTGGGATGTCAAAGGAATCGTTTTTTTTTTGAGCTTTTGCCGGACAATACAACGATTAATTCAGAAGTCTATTGTTATCAGCTGGACAAATTGAATGATTCACTTAAAGAGAAGAGGCCCGAATTAATCAACAGGAAGGGTGTAGTGTTCCACCAGGATAATGCGAGACCTCACACAAGTTTGGTCACTCGCCAAAAACTTTTACAGCTTGAATGGGACGTACTGCAACATCCACCATATTCTCCAGATCTGGCTCCTTCCGACTACTATTTGTTCCGGTCCCTGCAAAATTTTTTGGATGGCAAAACCTTTACCTCAAATGAAGATGTCAAAAACCACCTAAACCAGTTTTTTGCCAGCAAGGACCAAAACTTTTATGAGAGGGGAATTATGTTACTGCCAGAAAGATGGCAAAAGGTGTTGGACCAGAATGGCCAATATATAATTTAATAAAATATTTATTCATTATACGAAAACTGTCTTTCATGTTCCCCAAAAAAAACGAAATGACTTTCCGAACAACCCAATAAATTATTGATATCACCATCGAGAAAGGATAAAATGGTGGGAGGGAAGACTTTCGTTTAAAGAAAAAACACCAAGGCACATGATAGATTTTAAAGCAAAGCATAGGAAGAAAACTGGTTTATTTGGGTAGTTTCATGCAAAATGTGTGAACCATTCGTTGTTAAGTCATGTGACTAGAGCTCTTTGCCTAAGCTTTTGCTAGGCCAATGATTGGACTAGCTCCCTCTATTTACTAATTCCTGATCTAAGGATATCACTTCTAAAAAAAGTACATTCGAAACTAATTATGCTTAAACTGATTGAAAGCATTGTAGTCTTGAGAACAATAGTTCACTTACAATTTGTTTGAATAAATTAGATTGATACTTACGTTTTGAAATGCTCTTCCTAAACATTTTGAAAATTGGCAACGTCAAGTTTGGCGATTTTATTTAGGCATTTTATGTAATTTTAATCTACTAAATCATTTTTGTTCCTAATAAAAAAAAACATTAGTGAATAATCTGAAGGTATAATTTTTAAAATGTTTATTCTTAAAACTGTGTATGACATAGCAAACAACTCTCCCGATTCATTTCGGAGATTCCCTGAATTTATCATAAGTTAAAATTTCCTAAAAAAGGAATTTTTCAATAATCAAAATTTTAGCAAAAACACTCAAGATAGCAAAAACGAAACCTCTTAATAAACAAGTATGAAAAGATCATTTTTGATACATGTTAATTTAAAAAAAATAATAATAAATAAATAAGTTTATGTCTAAAAAACTGAGGCAAAACATTTCTGATTCTTCTCGGAATTTCCTAAATCTGTACCTGCACCAAGGAATGTGTATCATCACTTAAGAGAAAATTAACGTATGCCTCTTAAAAAATTTTATAACCCATAATTTTTTTTTTAACTTCAAAAAAGTGATAATCTCAATTTCCAAATTTTAGATCCTGACAGATTTCTGGTCCTATATTCATATTTATTATCTAAAAATTTTTTACACAAATTTTTCCACATTAAATTTACTGATTTTAAAATCTCCTTTGTTTTTATACAGAAGTCTTCTAATTTTCAGCTTTTAATGTTGGCAATTATGTTATGAAACTCTAGCATTTGAAAAAACAGCAAAACTTACAAGCCTCAAAACCACCACAGTCTCAACCTTTTAAAACATTTAAAAATGGTTTCAATTTTCATGTATACTCTTAAAAAAAAAACAAGTATATCCTTATGAGCAAGGTTTTAAAGAATCTAAATATTTTCTTATATTGCTCACTACTCAAACAAAATTACAACATTAAAAAGAAACTCACAAGGGAATGTTACGATTTTAAGAGGCAGAATGATAATAAAATCAGATCTTTTGTCAAAAGTTTACCATAGCTTAGCTAAATGTCTGGCACTTTTTATGTACTCTAGTTTCTTTCTGTAAAATATCCAAAACCAAAGTTAGAAGTACAGTTATCACTTAGCTCTTCATAAAATTGAAGCAGCTTGACAGTGTTGATCTTGGTTTTCTGTTTTCAAAACCTCTTCCAAATACATTAATCAGCTGGCAATGCACTCTGCAATCAAATCTTATTTCAATTTTTAAATAGACAAACATAGAATAAATGTTTTGAATTAACTCACAGATTTAAAATACATTAGAAAACCCTTTACACAGATTTTATGGGAATATGAGTAGTCCAGATAAAAAGAAGTTAAGAACAATGAAATAATAATGAAAAATCTTAAAAAGAATTTTTTTTTTTTAATATTACTTGCATTATGTGAAAATCAGGAAAAAAAAGTATAATATAGGAAGTAAAAATGAAAACTTTCAGTTTTAAGTAATGAAAAAAGTGCTTACAAAAACAACAAAATTTTGTGAAGTGAACAAGAACACTATACAATAGTAACAGAAAAAGCACTATGCTTGAAAATATTAACTTTGAATAACATTAATTCTCAAAATTAATGTTATTCAAAGCTTTAAGTAAATACGTTTTGTATAGCCCAATAAGTACCTCAAATACAATATGCTGGTACTCTACCCAAAATATTCTGAACAACTATTTTTGTGAAGAATACCACAAGATCCTATTCAGTGGTGGATTTACCATTTTGTAATTGGGAAGGGCCTCAAAATGGATTATAAGACCTGTTTCCCAAACTTTTATTTCAAAAGTGATGAACTATGAGGCCCTCAAAGAAACAACCTTTAAATCCACCATTGATCCTATTATTTATTATCTGTGAAAAAAATAGAAAGTGTTTCGGACCCATGACAAGTTGCATCACATTATGCAACAATAATCATGAGATGCAACTTGTTCCAGAATCGTTAATTTCTGTTACAGTCTTATTCTCTGGCTAAGTATATGCTGCTAATTACAAAACAATTTTTAAATTCATATTTCTGAGTACAAATATAAATTACTGATCGAACAAATCAAATATAAAATATAGCACAAAACTAATTACTAGTAACCAAGGGCGCCCATATAGGAGGGCAAGGGGAGGCTCAAGACCCCCCCCCCCCCCCCGCCTTTGAGATGAGAACTTTTCTTTTAGTGCTTTTTTTTCTTTGCAAACATTTAAAAAAATTCTTTCCATCAATGAATAAGCTATTAAAAATGTCAAGTTTTGATATCTCTAATCTGTACTGAAATCAGTTTCCATGAGGAAAATGTCCCGTTAAACCATTGGGAAAATTTGAGCCCCCCCCCCCCCCCTGGAATTTTGCATATGAGTGCCCATGCTAGTAACCTACAAATCATACATGGCAGATTATTTGGTCTTATTTTAGTTGCCCCCCAACAAAACAAATTCAAAAATAATCACCTTGATGTTAGAGCTGGTTCTGCAACGACTTCTCCATCACAGTTCCAAACACTAGTATTCATCTCTTGCCAGTTGTCTTGCAATCCGGCACAGCCAGTAGCTGGGGTCTTATCATCAGTCACAAACGGATTGAATCTGAATTCTCTGACACGATATACTTGAACAAAATTCAAGTCAAACTGTGCAAAAATATAAAAAACGCATACAAATAAATTAGAACCTGACATTTAATACATTTTTTTCAGTTTTAGATTGTGCAATATTGAAACATTCATTTTAAGTTCAGCTCATGACTGAGCTGGCAGTGTATTTCATGTATTTCTGCTTTAGCCCTGGCTAATAGGCGGTAATTTACTGAATATACCATGCCTTGCCTTCAATCTTCGAGTTGAACCGAACCATTGCTTCGGTCTCTCGTCTGGTCTGCTAATTCTATATTAGCTACCAGTTTGTTTGGCACTCTTGGCTTCCTTAAGAGATTTTCCATCTCCAGCTCGGTCACTTTCCTATGCCGTGCTGATGAGTGATAATAAGCACAAAACTGCAGTCCTCGGCTGGAAATGACTGAGCTGGCGGTGTATTTCATGTATTTCTGCTTTAGCCCTGGCTAATGGGCGGTAACTTACTGAATATACCTGCCTTGCCTTCAATCTTCGAGTTGAACCGAACCATTGCTTCGGTCTCTCATCTGGTCTGCTAATTCTGTATTAGCTACCAGTTTGTTTGGCACTCTTGGCTTCCTTAAGAGATTTTCCATCTCCAGCTCGGTCACTTTCCTATGCCGTGCTGATGAGTGATAATAAGCACGAAACTGCAGTCCTCGGCTGGAAATGACTGAGCTAGTGGTGTATTTCATGAACAAATCTTATGTTTACATATTGTATCTTTCCATCAAAACATAAAAATTATGCTTTTTTTTTTTTTTAAATATCCATTTTTGCTGGTTTTCTATTTTTCAGAAGCTTGTTTAAACTTTTCTCGTAATCAATGTTTTTTTAAGTCATCAGAGCAGTGCTGTGTTCCCCACTTCAATTCCTTCATCATTTAGCATTTTTAAGGATTTGGCCTGATAACAAGGTCTTCATCTGACTGCAGTTCCATCTTCTATTTGTTTTCCTATTACATTATGGAAATCTATCCGATTATTTTAATGTAGAAACTAGAGATGCTTTGATCCATTTGTGATTTGAACCTTTAAAATATTACATCAGAGGGATTTCCTATCTTTTTAAATTTCTTCATAACCATTCTGTAAAACGTTGAGTAGGCAAAGCAATTTCTAATCGGGTGAAATTTGATTCCCGATTTAAAAATTGATAACAATGATCACATAAAGCGATAACTTTAACATAGAAATAGAGAAAATTAGGAACAATTGATTTTGAAAATAAGCAGTTGATAACATTAACGATTAAGCGGACTCAACTGTATATTACTTTCAATATCTGAAACTAAAAAAATAGAGAAAAATCACAATAATTCTTTTAATATTTTTATCCACCAGGTGTCAGCAACCTTTTTTTTTTTTTTTGATCAAGACATTTAGAGTAGGTGGTATTTTTTAATTTTAAAGTATATTTTGATTAATAAGATCAGGGTTCATACTCTATTTGGATGAAAAAATTCCATGACTTTTCCAAGACTATTTCATGACTTCAATGAAAATTTTCATGACCTTGTTACACGAACAGAATAGCACTATTTAATCTCAAACTTGGCAATATTTGGAAATGAGCATTAGCAACACATCTATATGAATGCCACAGCCTCATTGAGGCACTTACTAGTAATTTAAAAAATATAAGTGCACACTTAAAAAACTAAACTATTCTTATTTGTCTTCATCATATAAATTTAAGTAAATCAAAAATGCAGTGAAGCGAATATGATGATGCTAAAATGTCTGATATTTTTTTAAACAGACAGAATGATATTGAATGGGACAAGGTTGATTGAGTCATCACTAAGTTTCAATAAATTTCCTTAAAAAGTTACCTTTTGGTATCAACAGTGCCTTTAATCATCCACGTAACTTGACAGTATTTTGGTTCCTTGAAGTAAAGCCACATAGTTTAGTTCTTTATGTTTCTAAACCAGATCTTTTTTTAAAAAACCCATTCAGTAATGAATCAATCTTCTGATTCAAAAGTATATTTGTTTTGTTTTCAAATTTGCATACTTTCAAATCTATATAAATTAATAGGTTCAGAAATTCAGGAACACGTTTAATTCTCGACATTGAACATAGCAGTGGGTCGCATGGATTAGTTTTGCCTGCCGTATATTGAGCACTACTGGTTTAGAGCATTAGAATGCCTCTTTTTCTGTATTCTATCGCCTGACGTAAGATCTTTATTTTCTAAAACATTTAACAAATTAAAATAAACTCTAATAAATATAATAATAAAGTCCTTACGAGTGATGGAATCGAACTTGCATACAATTGAACTGCTTTTTTTTTTTTTTTTTTTTTTTTGAGTGGGCGTGGCAAAACTAAGAACATGAAATTTTGCTACTACAGAATATGAAACATAAGAAGTGTTGAAAATAACAGAAAATTCAAAATAAGTGATGTCCAGGCAGGAAAATCACATCGCAAAAAATGGCAAGGGGCTGCGACAGAAGTAAATGCAATGAGATTTCAAAATTCAGATTTGATTTTTGGATCGTTCAATTTTCCACTTTTAATAGCTTTTTTGTGCTATACTCAGGGCTCCCAACACATTTTAGCTTCAGAAAAGGGTAAAAGAGGGCCATTTTCAATCAAAAAGGGGACTAAAGAGGACCAGTTAGGATCAAAAAGAGGACCTTGGGAGGACCACTCATATTTAAACCCAGGGATGCATCAAAAGGCAAATTAGTTGCCAGCTGCTAAATTCGTGAAGATAATTCGTTAATTAATTATAATAATGATATAAATCCTTTATCACCTGTGAAATTGATCTTTTTTATCCATTGAATAATATTATTTACACAAATATTTGGATGGGGAGGGGGCACTTAGTTCAGCACTTAAGGCAGCCTCTTTAGAACTAAATAGGCATAATGATACATTTTGACTTGAATCAGGGATGCTGATAGTCTCACTGAAGGATAGATAAAGCTGCGCTCCATCTTTATTTAGTTCAAAATTATTTTTATGTTTTTCTGTCTTGTAATGCTTCTTAATAGCGTTATATCCCTTCTCAACCAATATTAATCTACCATACACCAAACAAAAAAAGTTATTCTTTTGTTGTTTTCCCTAGTCTCTAATTTTATTCCCATCTTCATGTAACCATTTGCTGAGAAATTTGCACTTCCCCATGACTCACACTGAAACCTAAAAAATATTGTTGTGTAGCTACAACTCAGTTTATAGTAAAATTATTTTGTATTTGAGTTTTATATTTAATCTCTTATCACAGGTTTCATACCCTTTAAGGAGAAAAAAAATTTAAGCAGTTTTCAAGAGTAAAAAAATATTTTTCAAGGTACTCTCCTGAATTCGCACTATAAATATTGCATGCAGATTTAATTTAATGCTAATATATAAATAACAGGAAGTAATATAAAAAGTATAGGAAAACAAACTGCTTTTTCTACAAGAGACACTTTGATAAAAGATCTACTGTATTGAAAGTTTTCCTTAAAATGTTTGAAATGCTTAATCACAAAGAGAAGCAGATCACATGAGGTTTAGTTTTGCAATTTTCGTATTCAAAGTATATTTTCAAGAATCATAAAGCTCAAATTAAAAAAAAAAAAAAAAAAAAACTCCATGATTGCAATGCCATGAGTGCTTTGAACTTTTATGGGGGGGGGGGACTAATTCCCTCTTAGCATGACAATGAAATGTTGCACATAAATTCAACTTTATAAAATTTTATAATTCAACTTTGTTTCAAATACAAACACTAAGTTAAAATGTTATGCACTCAATTTGTTTGCATTTAATATCCCCCCACCCCAATAAAAAAAAACAGTAATAACCGAAAATAAGCTAAAAATAATTAAAACTAAATTTGCAAAACTAGAAATGTGAATTAAAAACAAAACAATATTAATTTTTTAGTTATTTAAATACAAATTGAAACGAGTTAATCTAATGTAGCATGTCAAAACAATTTCAAACTGCCAAAAATATAAAAATATTTATTAGATGCAAAACGATTGAAAGCTCAGATAAGCGAATTTTCACGAACCAAGTTCAATTTTGGCATGTTTCCCATAAAATAAATTTATTTATTTTCTACTGAATTAAACATAAAACATGCTAATCTAAGGTAGCATTTGGGAAAAAAAACATTCGATTGGGCAAAATATTTTAATATTTTCATGATGCAAAAAGATTGAAATTTCAAACACTAAAAGTCATTTTCCGCGAAGTCCGAGTAAGCTCAATGTTGCCATGGTTTCCAAAATAATTACTTCGTTAATTATTGAAATTAAACGAAAAATAAGCTAATCTAAAGTAGTATGTGTCAAAATAACTTCCTACTGTCATAAACATCAAAATATTTGCAAGATGCAAAAGGATTGAAATTTCGATTGCGAGAACCAGTTTTCCGCGAAGTCCGAGTAAGTTCAATGTTGTCATGGTTTCCAAACTAAATCTTTTGTTAATTATAGAAATTAAACAAAAAATAAGCTAATCTAAAGTAGTATGTGTCAAAATAACTTCCTACTGTCAAAAACATCAAAATATTTACAAGATGCAAAAGGATTGAAATTTCAAACGTGAGAAGCAGCTTTCCGTGAAGTCCGAGTAAGTTTAATGTTGTCATGGCTTCCAAACTAATTCCTTCGTTAATTATTGAAATTAAACGAAAATTAAGCTAATCTAAAGTAGTATGTGTCAAAATAACTTCCTACTGTCAAAAACATCAAAATATTTACAAGATGCAAAAGGATTGAAATTTCAAACGTGAGAAGCAGCTTTCCGTGAAGTCCGAGTAAGTTTAATGTTGTCATGGCTTCCGAACTAATTCCTTCGTTAATTATTGAAATTAAACGAAAATTAAGCTAATCTAAAGTAGTATGTGTCAAAATAACTTCCTACTTTCAAAAACATCAAAATATTTACAAGATGCAAAAGGATTGAAGTTTCAAACGCGAGGGGAAGTTTTCTGCGAAGTCCGAGTAAGTTCAAAGTTATCATGGTTTCCAAACTAATTCAATCCTTAATTATTGAAATTAAACGAAAAATAAGCTAATCTAAGGTAGCACATGTCAAAATAACTTCTGATTGTAAAAAACGTGAAAATATTTACAAGATGCAAAAGGATTGAAACTTCAAACACAAAAGCAATTTTTTGCGATACTGCATATCGAACATATGTTCAGAAAATTGCACTGATGAAATATTTTTAAAAGAATTACAAGCAGTCTAAAGTATGCTTTAAATTGCTTGTAATGATTTTTGAAAGAATTCAACCAATAAAGAAACTTTTCATACTTTTTCAAAGTTTTCAAGCACATAGAAAATAAACTCTCTCCCCCCCCCCCCCCAAAAAAAAAAAAAAAAAAACTTTTCAAGGTTTTTCAAGGGCGTAAAATTTACGAACATATGCGACTGCAAAAAAAATGGCGCATGCGCCACGAGATTACTTTCGAATTCATTTGCAAGAAAAGAGGTGGTTCATAGCAGCGTTACTATTACAGTCAACTCGCGACAACTCTAAGTCCCAAGGTACCGGCTAAAACGTCCTGAGTTATGGGAAGTTTCCACAACAGTCTCAAAGCTTAGGATTCAATAAAAACTTTGAGATAAAGGAATGTTCGAGTTATCGAGATCCCAGATTGGAAAGTTCATTCGTTATTGCAAACGTGAGGCTGAAATTCCGAGAAATATCGGTAGCACCCTGCTCCGATTCGACGTCATAACTCCTTCCCCAAACCTCTCTTTTTTATGGATTTCCATGCTGCAGCTGTGAAGGAGGAGTAATGACGTTAATCTGAAGCGAAAAAACACGGGAAAGTCAGGTTAAGGCGCCGCGGCTGCGTGTTTGGGTGAAAAGTATCTTTTAACGAAATGGAAATTTTTTTTAAAATCTGATTCTTAAGTAAAAACAATATAAAAGCGGACTAATCGGACTAAAAAGTTAAAAAGCGGCCCAAAGCGGACTTAAACCTAAAAAACGGACTTTGGCGGGAAAAGCGGACCATTTGGGAGCCCTGTATACTGTTAAATCACTCAAAATTTCTAATGCTCCTTTAGCTACTGTTCCTTTCTCTTTGTCCAGGAAATTTTTCCATGACTTGAAATAAATTTCCATGACTTTCAATGAAAATTTCAATTTTCCATGACTTTTCCAGGTCTGAAATTTTGTTATTTTTTTTCCATGACTTTCCAGGATTTCCATGACCCGTACGAACCCTGTAAGATTATTTTTTTAGGAAAATAATTACAACATGCTTTAAACTAGTGATGTGCTGAATATCTGTATTTGTATCTGAGAAAAAATAAAGATCTGTATCGTATCAGTTTTACATTTGGCAGATCTTTCAGTATTAAATTTTATTACTCATTCGAAATTCTGCTTATAAGTAACTATAAAATACTATTAAATTCTATTTAAATTAGCTTTTATTTCTTATAAAAAATATTAGGTATCACTTCAGCATTTAAATAGTCCAATTTAATTGATTTGGGGATTATATTATTCCTTATTTTGGCTTTTCTAGGCATTCCTCGAAAAAAGGGAAAAATTCTCGGTTTACTGCTTGAAAAGATACCCAGGCTGCGTAATTTCGTTGGTAGGTATGTATCAGGCTGCACTGATGTGGAAGAAAAATGCAAAAAGTTATTTCTAGCTTCTCCAGTAGATGTAGCAGCATTAGACTCTTGCTTAATTTTAATCTGCTACATCTGCTGGACACACAAGCAAGAAATAATCTTCCATATTTTATTTCAACATATATGCACTTTTCCTCCATCTGCCTTCCTCCCCCACC
The DNA here is from genome assembly GCF_026930045.1 of Uloborus diversus. Classification (NCBI taxonomy): domain Eukaryota; kingdom Metazoa; phylum Arthropoda; class Arachnida; order Araneae; family Uloboridae; genus Uloborus; species Uloborus diversus. The sequence continues at coordinate 80,433,979 of NC_072734.1, read as the reverse complement.
CACTATTCCATTCCTACCAAATCTCCCCTACTTTTCTTAAAATTTCTTTTAAGAATAAATCATATTCTTGATAATGTTTTAGCTTTATATAATTTTTTTTTAACTGTGCCTTTACCCATATGGGAATACTTTCAGTCACAAATTTTATGCTTATACTGGCAGGGGTGCTTATCTTCCCTAAGGGCAATGGGGCAGTCCCCACTCAAGTACCCCCCCCCCCACCAAAAAAAATTTTTGAACAATCCAAAATGGAAATGCTGAGCATATCAAACATTAAAGGTCCTCAATTTTTGATCATGTAACTCTTATTGTTCCCAATGAATTTTAACCAAACATTTCTTATCTAAAGCAATTACATTTTTAATATAAAATTCAATCAAAATAATATATATATATAATTTAAATTATTACATGTTATTTATGATTAAAGTGAAAAACCAATGTAAATAAAGCACAAATTTTGAAGAAAATACAGCATATAGCTATAACATATGGCTATATGCTGTATTTTCTTCAAAATTTGCTTTATTTACGTTGGTTTTTCACTTTAATCATATTGTAGCACAAAGCTTATATGATAATTTTTCATTTATATGTTATTTAATTCTAAGATAAAATTGATTATTAAATAAAAACAAAAAACCCCGACTGCGTAAAAACCAAAAAAAACTAAAAAGAAAAATGTATAAGGCCAGTAGTTTAGAATGCTATTAAGTACTACTGAATAACTGCACCATTGAAATAGTTTTATATTCGTACACAGATAAGACATATCATAAATTCAAAAACAGAATAGAAGGATCAACAGTCGGGGCCCATTCCTTTTTAAATCAAGGAATCCCGTAAAATTTGAATGGGCCCCGACTGTTGATCCTTCTATTCTGTTTTTGAATTTATGATATGTCTTATCTGTGTAAGAATATATAACTATTTCAATAGTGCAGTTATTCAATAGTACTTAATAGCATTCTAAACTACTGGGCTTATAAATTTTTCTTTTTAGTTTTTTTGGTTTTTAAGCAGTCGGGTTTTTTGTTTTTATTTAATAATTAATTTTATTTTACACTTTTTAGTTAATTTTCATTGACTTAGTCATGATTATAAGACTCGCAATCTTGCTATTTCATTGAGAGTTTGTATCGTGAGGGTTATTACGTAACTTGCGGTGGTTTAAACTACAGATAATTAGTCCCTCTAGGGACCTAACTCGGCTTAAAGCTACATGTGCTTAACGTTTAGCAAAAATGCGAGAACTAAGTCAATCACAGCACAGCTATATAAACAGCCTGTATAAATCATGATGGCGCGAGCTAGCAAACATTGTCAGTCAAATCTTTCTCCCAAAACTAAAAAAGCCTCTCGCGAAAGTACACGTAGAGAAACTCAGTTCCCTGAATCACGACAAAAACAAATGAGGGGAAAGTACATCCGGAGTGAGGGTGAAAGTCCAACCCACCACCTCAAGTGTGAGAAGCAATCGCTTAGACCACTCCGCCACTGAGGCCCCAATTAGTAGACGCTAGTAAACAAAAAATTCAGGCAGTGAAAGCTACCTGCATTTGCATCACGCTGTGTCGCACGCAGGTAGTGAGCGACACAGCGACTGAGTGCGACACGATCCCGAACTAAAAAAATGGCAACTGGTTGTTGATATGGAGAATTTTGATTACTGTCATGTGTTTAGCGACACTCCCAAGGTTAATACAAATCGATTGATGTAAGAATTACCAAAATTGGCCAAGGCGTTTAGCCTGTAGAACGCCACATAGAAACGGACATACATAGACTGATAAACACATTACCCTCTTTGCGTCGCGCACGCGCAGTCGGGTAAAAATACCAAAGTAATTACTTTTCCAATAACTAAGCTATAGAAATTTAACCACAATACAATTAAAGGGTGGTTTTTTAAAAGTATAGAACTTGAAGTTGGCAACACTGTTTGATATGTGTGCCATTTTGATAGCTGTCACTTGTTTTGTGTTCAGTTCAGTTTGCCATTTCATCATGAATAGACAACAACATGCCACGCAGCGCTTGATTTATTGTCACAATTGATTTATTGAAAGAGACGTTCGGTGAATAAATAATTTTGCGTAATAGACCCGTGAATTGGCTTGCAAGATCATGCGATTTAACACCACTGGACTACTTTTTGTGAGGCTATGTGGAATCTCTGGTCTACACCGATAAGCCACAGACACATACAATTGACATACAATTGATGTCTTGGAAGAGAACATTCGCCACCTTATTACTGACATACAGCCTCTATTGCTGCAAAAAGTGAGAAAATTAGACTTTCTCCGAGCCAGCCGAGGTGGCCATATGCCAGAAATCATATTTAAATAAAAATGACAAAGAATCATCTTTCAAATAAAGCAACATTCATGGCAATTAACAACATTTAACTGTTTTATTGGAACCTAAAGTTTTCTAGCTCTAAAAAAAAACACCCTTTACTTAGACGTATAAGAACTTTGAATACAAATTGAAATATCAAAACAATGAACATTTTTACCACTTACTGGATTGCTATGATGGTATGATGTCCTTAACAAGTATCTTAAGTAATTCAAGCGAGAACAGGATGAAACTAGAATGACGTCACAATAACCATTTCCTAAATGCTGTGAGGGTGATATTCCTTTAGAAGACATGTAACAAGCACAACTCATGATGGCTGCATTCACTCCAATGAATCTTCCACGCACAGTTAGCCACTCTGCGAAAGAAATAGCACAAAAAATATTCCAGCAGAAGCTTTGATAGTAAAAAAAAAAAACAAAGTACAGTCGACTCGCTCTACAACATGATTCAACTTACGCGAAATGCCTATAACGCAAGTTTTCCACGAGTAATAAATTTTTTAAAAAAGGTAAATTCCTCGTGTTGCGCCTGCGCGCGTACCACTGCGCCACCTACATTGAGAGAGTTTGAGTTGACTGTTAGTATGTAACGAGAGGAGACCGTGAGAAGTTTACGCTTGGAGAAGCCGTGAAATAAAAATACAGTTCACTAGAGAAACTTTGAGTTGTGTTTTCCTTTCGAGTTGAGAATACTTTCTGTAAACTGAGCTATCCTTCCACCTCCCCTGCAACATGACAATTTTTAGAAGGGAATCGGGGGAGGGGTCTTCATTATTGGCTACTAAATATTGGTTTTGTGAATGGTCTTTCCCTTTAGCATCACTGAAAACGGAGGTTCTCCACACCGCACTAATCTAAACATTGCTTTGTTAGTGTATATAACCAACCATTTCGCACCTTTCATTTATTTATTTTCCTTCTAAATAAGAAGTTGATGAATATAGTTTCTCCTAAGCATGCTGTCTATTGAAGTTTGGAAGGGGAAAGCAAAATAGAAAGCTTCTGACAATTAAAAAAAAGGTTGGTTTTTGATACGCTTGAAGACCTATAAAATGCGTCAAATATAATTACTGTATCTACTATACGTTGCTATTTTATCACTGAATTTTATTATTACTAGTACATGCTACATATGCTGTACTGTTTCATTCTATATCTCTCTCTCATTGTTTTTAGCGTTGTAGCAGTCTTTTGTGATAAGTTACACAGTTTTTTTTATTTTTGAAATGTACGTTAAAAGTTCAGTTCTTTGTGCAAAAAAACAGTAATATGACGTTAAGAAATGGGTTAGAACAGTTTGAGGGGTGTTTACAAATGTCTAAAATAATTTAGTATGTTCATAAAAAATTCATATACATACCCTTTTCCACAACGCGAAATTTCGACTTATGCGACACGTCTTGGAACGCATCCTTTGCGCAAGTCAAGACTCGACTGTACAGCAAATATTTTGTTATACATTTTTAAGGCCAACATAAGACATAGTGGCACACAGGGCACAAATTATCTGGAGCCAAAAAAGGGGAGGGAACAGGGGTGTCAACTGACACCCAATGGATTTTATAAACATAGTGTAGTTGAAGCCAAAGGCATCCCTATGGAGGGGAGTAAGTGGGGGCTGAAGCCCCCCTCCTTGAAATTAAACTTTCTTTTAGAACTTTTTTTTTTTTTTTTTTGCAAAAATAAAAAAACATTTCTTCTCCAGCAAATAATGAATAAGTTATTAAAAATGTCAAATTTTACTAACTCTAATCTGAACTGAAGTCTGCTTCTATGGGGGAAATATCTGCCCCCCCCCCTTTAAAATTTTGCATATGGGCGCCCTTGGTTGAAGCATGCCTACAATAGTAGGTATTTCCAATTTTTTGGCAAATGCTTTTTTTCCTCAGTGCAGTACTTAGGCCAAAAGCCTGACAGTCAGAGTTTCAAAACGGTCCCTTCAATGATTGAGGGAAAAAGGGGGGTGGACAGTTTTGAAAATTTCATTTTTAATGAAACAGGAAATGTTATTGTAATTTATTTCTTTTTGTGGTGACAGAGAAAAAAAAAATTGGAAATATTATTGCAGCTACACTTAATTATGAATTAGTATATGTATTTTGTTGTTTCCCCCCCCCCCCATAACATACTTAGAGTATATATTCTTTGCCACTCCTCTTCTAAACTTTGAAATAACCAGATGGCACATAACAGTTGAATGAATAAGAGTGGAATGAAAACTGCAGTAAAACTATACCTTGCCACTAAGTGTAGCTTTGCATTTTTCTATTAGCAGCCATTCTTATTTTATTAATTGTTTTATTTTGTTCATTTACTCCCTTTTTACACGACAGGTGGGTATGGAAAAAAAAACAAGAAAATAGTTTTTAATCAATAAGATAAAAATTTAAAGAGCAAGTTGAAATACAATCAGGCTTTAAACAAGGTGAATGTCAAGAAAAATTCATATTTTAACATTATGAACAAGAATTTGCCTGATCTTTTGATAAGGAACTGAGCATTTTCCTTTAAAAATATAATCAAAGGTTAATATTGACTTGGATGATGACACCTAACAACTATTTCCATGTCAGCAAGCTTATTCATGAAACAATTCATACCTTGAAATTTGTCCATAAAAATAATTTTTCATGAGAGTAAACAAAACTGCCTTGCAAATTCACAACTTTCCTACACATACAACATTATTGGCTTTATAAGTGATCCAATCAATGACCTTATAAATTAAAAACTTATCAAGACCTCAAAATTTATAATGTTTACTTTTTTTCCCTGAAGAAATTAAATAATTTTACAGCAACATTACAGAAATTATTTAAGAAATACAGAATGATAAAATATGTACACAAATATCATAAGGCTATTTGTGAAGAACACAATTTTGGTATCATTCAAGACTGCAAAAAGCTAGTTTTTAATATTTTCACACTTATTGATAAGATTATTGCAAAATTTTTATTATGTTATGCTCATTTCATGGTATGACTCAAAAGAATAAAAAGTATACTTTCCTCCACCACCTTTTCTCCAGATCTCTAAAAAAAAAAACCACTAGTGGAGGTAGAAAACAAACTCTTGCACATCATGAAATTATAAAAAAAATTATGGAATATAGCCTGAGAAGAGAAATTTAAAACCTGCATAGGTGGAATGAAAATTTCTCATTTGAAGTTCTCTAAAAAAGTTTACAATGAAAAAAAAAGCAGAAGTGGCCCATTTTTTTTCATGTCAAAATAAAGGAGGTGAATAATATTAAGCATAATTACATATAATGTGGAAAAATTATTAAAAAAGGACTTAATAATTATCACCATCATACAATGCAAATCTCAATGCAACTAGCACTTATTTCATGAAAATCAATACAAAAAATATCTATTATGAAAAGCTAAAAATTATACATGGTAAATTGATTACACACGTTTAATTCAAAATGTATTTTGAACTTTAAAGAAACTAACTTTGCTGATACCAACTTAAGCAAACCAAAAGTGTTTTAAAATGCTTGCTATTTTTTCCCCTTACTCATAGTATAAATGTGTTGCATCATGCATCAGTTACCTTGTTTTTGATTAAGACTATTAAAAAAAAAAACAAGTAACATACTCATTTTCTTGACAGAATTTTCAGATTCTAGACTTTTGTGAGATGCAACCGAGCATGTTTCACAGCTAAAAGAAAAAAAAAATTATAATCAAGATACAAATACTTTAGTTTACAATGCACTTAATAATTTAGAAACATGTATTAAATTTAAAATAAAAAAAGGTTAAAGAAGATAATTGCTAATAAAGTGAAATGGCAAGTTTGGGATGCAATATCAAGTCCTTCAGAACACTGATGTATCCGAGTTATCTTCTGTAACATTGGTGGTTTTTAATTAGAATAATAAAATATCATAAAAAACAGCAATATTTATAATGATTCCACTACAAATTAGTTTTCCCTACAGAAATAAGAAGCAATGGTAAATGAAGGGATTGGAGCTGTTTTAGCTTTTCTAAAATTCTTTTTTTTTTTAATTTTTAAATAACAGTCCAAAAACCTTTAACATTTTTTGTTTATCTTTGTCGTAATTATAGAAAAAAATTTGTTTTACAACAAACTTTTGCAACAGTATTATTTTTGCTTTTTATAATAAAAGTGCATATTCCCCTTGATCTGGCCCTAGTTTTGTTAGAGTAAGATACTAATTTTTTTTTTACTTCAGACATTCACTTCATTTCAAACTGCACTTTTCATTAGGAAAGCTAAGGAATCTTTATTTTTGACCTCTCAGCTGCCTCACAAACGGTCATTTCTCACTACTCATTATCTTTGAAGGCAAAATTTATTAATAAATGTTTTCCACACAACTAGTACAATTAGTTGAAACCAGTTAATTCACATTTGTAGACATGCTGGAGAAGAGAATGTAAGATCACTTAACTTGAAAAAATAACTTTTTCAGTCTCATCTTCAAACAATGAAGACGTCTATACAATTGTTTGGAAACTCGAAACTCTCAGAATCTTTTACTTGTTACCCTGTCTTCCCTCGCTGAGTTTAGTTTCAAAAATTACCACAAATGTGGTAATGGAGTTAGTTTGCATTCATGACAGAAAAACCAAGAGATTTTTTTCATAATTGCATTATAGCGACCTCTCATTAGTAACCTATGATTTTTGTGGGGGGGGGGAGAGAATGTTATAACAAACAGACTTTTTCTATTGTACAGTTGAAGTTGAAGTAAAAAATTATCAAGCACACCCCAAATTCAAAATTTCATCCCAATTAATACAGTTAATGGAACATAGTTATTTAAAGCAAACAAAGAAGTTAGATGGCAAACTGTATGCAACATTCCCTCAATTTGCATACTTATTTTCATTGAAAGCCTAAATGTTATGGAACAGAATCCTTATAAAGAATAGTAATTTCTTTAATTAGCATCCAACTAATAAAAGAAAAGCCAAACTAAAAAACGAAACAAAAAAAAATTATAAATGAAGAAAGATGGCTTAATAAAAACAAATATTACAAGATATGGCAACAATAATTTTAAAGGCTTGTAGATCTTATTTTTATTTATGTAATAATTTATAGTCTACAATTGTAAAATAAACTATTACTAGGTTTCATAAAAAAGAAACAAAGATGAGACAATCGCATACTTAATGCCACAAAGGTCATTTTCCCAGGAAGAACGATTAAGAGGAACATCGACTTGTAACTGAAGCTCACCTTCATAAAGCTTTCGGCAAAGAATTTTTTTAAATCCTATCAAAATGAAGATAACAGACATACATTTATTTCAGTCAGAAGAAGAAAATATTTATTATTACTAGCTAAAAGGAATAATGCATTCTTTATCATAAGCATGTTTAGCTAACAGTCTATACAAGTTTTGTGCAGTATACAAGTTAGCAAAAAAAGGAAAATCTTGTGAATTAGTTAAAGTATTAGTCCCAAATGTTTCCAAAAAAAAAAAAAAATCTGCCAAAAGGTAAAATATTACAATAATAAGTAAAATCCACGAAGAAAAAGAAACATACAATCATTCAAAAAAAGGTTAAGTGGAAATATTATTAAAAAAATTATAGGGTGCATACAATATTTGCAGGGTAAAAAATCAAGGATGTGGTATGAATGAAAAAATAAAACCTAACTGTACACAAGTTACAAAAGAAATCGGCAAGATGCATTTAAAACTTGCGTTATTCTAACTATAATGAGTTACACCATTAACTAGGTCCAGATTCTCAAACTGGCACCCAGGGTCTATTGTCTGGACATTGAATTTCTAAAGGGCAGGAAATTTTCTATAATACAAGGTTTGCATAAAAGAATATCCTGGTTTTAAAATTTTCTATTTCATAAACTATTACAATTACCACTCTAAATGATACATAAAAATAAAGGTAAACATCCCAAGTTTTTTAACGTATGTGAGTACTTAAAAGTGTGTGTGTTCTGCAATGCTGGATTGGCCATGCAAGTGATCATTTATCCTTTATGTGATGGCCAGCCAGATCCCCAGACCTAAGCCCATGTGCCTTTTAAATCCTCTGATGGTCCTGGGCTATGAGTAAGAAGTGTGATATTCTTCCTTTATGTTTTTTTTTTTTTTTTGGAGTAACCTGCCAGGTAAGTCAAATGCACTACCTTCTATTAATGCCTAGCTACCACCCTGCGCCTCGCACTGTTTTACAACGAGCATTATGCATCAGAAAAATAAGTGTAAAATACTTTTGAAATGAGCTCGCTGTAGCACAAGACGTTCAAAACCATCGAAGATTTAATGAGGTTTTGTCAAATTTAGTGTTAATACACCACCATTGCCTACAATATTGCAAGAACTGAAAGATTGCATATGTGTAGCATTATGAAAATTGGCAGTGAAACACTCCAAAATGTATGTTGAATGTGTGTCGCGTTACAAAAGGCGCACACATACATTTGAAAGTGAAAAGAAACTCCGACAATTTATTTTTACGTATCATTTATAGTGGTAAGTGTAATAGTTATATGAAATATAATTTTTTAAAACCTGGATGTTCTTTTATGCTAACCCTGTACGTGTGAAATTGATTTTCAGTTGTCTGGAAATCTTCACTTTTTGAAGTGTCACTTTTGGAATGAATGCACTACTGTAAATTAGATATGATAGTTATTTGTTAATGCAATTAATTTGGCTTGCATGCCAACTCGCCTGCTTTAGACAGGAAAGTTGGCTTTAATCTCAGTACCCTTTGCAACTAGAGAAATTTTTCCTGCTTTTAAAGACATTTTTAGTTTTGCATTCATCTTAGTAAACCTTATGAGTTATGTATTAAGGAAAACAAAAGAATCAGATGTTTGTTACACTTAAAACTTGGG